>NC_024318.1:3128338-3145085 GCF_000523025.1 Cynoglossus semilaevis
GGCGCCAATAAGTTTGCCCAAGAAATGGGCATTTCTGAAGTTCCCCCAGAATCCCTCGTCACGGAATATTCCCGTATGCGTTGGAAGAAGAACCTGGAACCTGGTGCCAACCCTGTGGAGTCCCAAATGTAAGACATGGCCTGAAGGACCACATACTGTACTGTAGGCACAGACCATTTACACATAAAACCATGTGAATGCACGCAGTGTGGAGTCAATCCTTTAATTGACTGTCTAAGTATGTGCTTGTGTCTGTGTGTGTGTTATCATGCAGGGGCAAGATGGGCACCGTCGGTGCCGTGGCGGTGGACAGAGAGGGTAACGTCGCCTGTGCAACCTCCACCGGTGGAATGCTGAACAAGATGGAGGGTCGAGTGGGCGACACGCCCTGCATAGGTCAGAAGAGTTGAACCTCGTGCTGTTGGATTTTATTGAGTCATTGTCTTCCTCAGACTGTCGGCCTCGGTCCAGGAGGAGATAACGTGTGAGGTTAGACAGTGAACCCTTAGGTTAGTTAATGAATGACTGGGTTTAGTCTCCGTGTGAAAGGTGCTGACATGAATGTTGAGGCCAAAAAAGATTTAAATGAGAATTCTTCTTCAAACACACTTGATTTAAATGGAATTATCAGTCGTTGTCCCAGTGTTTATCTGTCGTCAGTGCCTAAAGCTGCACCACATATATGGTTAACAAGTGACACCAAACAACTGGGAGCATTTTGTTAATTATTAACAGCACTTTTAACATTTGTACAAGTCAAAAAGAATTTCTTTGCTGCATTTTTTTCCCCTAAAACGGTCCCACATTTCTGTTTACTCTCTGTCTGATTTGTTGGAGTAATTCTAACCAGTCACTTCGTCACTGTCCCTGTCTGCCTGCTGTAACAGTCGGTAAATGACTGATGAGACTGGAACCATAACATCTGGTCTTATAAAAATAACGCTGTCAGGTTAGAGGTCAAGTCAGCGTTGTTTTTATAATCCAGAATCATAAAAAAAAACAGAAACCTATGAAATGAATTTCTGACGACCGCTGACACATTTTAGTAGCTGTTACTTGTGCTCTCAGGTTGACCCCATTTGAGGTTCAGGTGAGCTCACATGGGGTCACAACCCAAAGGTTGAAAAATACTAAACTAGTAAATGAACGAGGTTGTTTTTGTTACTTTTTTGATGTGTGTTTATTGAGTGGGATCCAGTGCCTGGTGGACCAAAGGAGTTCCCCCAGCAGGATACGCATAGAGCATTAAAACTCATTATAAACTTTTTAACGTATCAGAATGTTGGGGGGGTAGTATTAGTGAATGATGGGAAAGCTTGTCTGTCATACTGAAGAAGCTGGCAGGTCCTGGAGTGAGAATTCTGTTTCAACATGTCAGAAAACATCAGTTCAACTTTTTGTCTGTGTTTTCCAAGACAACGCAGCGTTGAAACCAGATGGTGAGCAGCAGGGGGCAGCAGACAGACGTCAGGATGACTTCCTGCCTCTTGTTTTGTTCTGTGTTTTCAGGTTCTGGTGGTTACGCTGACAATCAGGTGGGGGCGGTTTCGACAACAGGCCACGGAGAAGTCATCATGAAGGTCACTCTGGCCAGACTCATCCTGTTCCACATGGAACAAGGTGACACAAGTTTTTAAGTTGCTGAAGTGTCTTCTCAGACCAGAGGACACACACTGTCATATAATATCACCCTGTACATCAGTATTACTGTGGTGTTTAATGTGTAATGTCCTGGTCTCTTCATTATGATTTCACACTGTAGAAGAAGCCAGTGACATGGGCCTGGCCTACATGAAGTCCAGGGTGGATGGGCTGGGTGGGGTGGTGACAGTCGGCCCACAGGGCAACTGGGCCGCTCGGTTCTCCAGCCTCCAGATGGCGTGGGCTGCGGCCCAGAAGGATAGTTTGCACTACGGACTTTATGCAGGGGAACATTTCACTCAGAGCATTGATGATCCACACTGACACCAGAAATGTAGAGTTTTGAGCTGAGTTGATTTAGAAATGGACAAATCAAATGAATCGATGAGGCCCAATAAATTCTGAATTAGTTGATTGACTTCTGATTGACAGCCTTTGAAGCACTGATTAAAACTTGGTGGTGTTTCAGTGGACCTATAAAATCTGCAAGTCGATGTGAAAAAAACTTGCTACGATTAGATGTATTTCCGTTGTAATCCCACCAGATGGTGCTGTTCCAATACAAATTGTGGAAGCAGAGATAAAGGTGAAGGCTTAAGTTTAGTTTAGTTCTGTCTGTGAAAAAGTTACCAGCAGGTTAGATTGAAAGACGTCATAAACTGTTAAAAGAACACTGTTTCAGTAAAACATTTTTAACAAAATCAATCAATATTTGACTCTTTAAAAATTACTTTACTGCACTGTAATGAAAGGGTTGTGTTTTTATTTTATTCTCCAGCTTGTTTCTCAGGTCTTTATTTATATTTTTATATATTTTTTGTTGTTGTTGATGATTTGGGGATTTTTAAAGCCTCATAACATCCTCCCAAATGCCAACACCTTTGGCTACTGCAAAAAATTCCTGTATAAGTCCTGGAAGGTTCCTTGATATCTCTGGTCTCGTCTAATGTTAACTTTCTTTTTAATCTCTGTCAGGCTATTTTTTGAATAACATCAGCCAACATTGTATGCTAGGTTCAGCTATCTTGGCTAAGGTAAAACTGTTCTCTATTATATATTTTATATATTTTATTGATAATGACGATAATGATTGATGTCTAGTATTTAGTACTTATTTACTTTAGTACTTGTTTCATCTGTTTTGCTTGAGCGAGGCCTGAGTTTTCTGCTAACCGTCTGATGTTCGGCTGTTTCTTGGTGAACTCCTGTTTCTTTCTTTCTTTCTTTCCTTTTTGTTAATTCCACCAGATCAGTGAAATCTGAGCCATAGACCTGATCTCACACTCCACTGGTGACTGCTCTGTTGTGTTTGCATTTTCTTGTATACAAAACACACACTGAAACAGACATAAACACATCAACTTCGAATGGTTTCATCACTTCCACTTTTTTCTCCTGAGAACACAAAGTTGTCGTCCTCACCTTCTCTACCTGACAGACTGAATTCACATTTTACATTCAGGCTGAAATGTCACAAACGGATCTGATGATCTCATGTCATTCCCCTGCTGCTCACATCACACGGTGGGTTTTAAACACACACACACACACACACACACTGTCGAAGAGGAAGGTAATAAATGCTTTCATCCCTGACCATTGTGTGCGCTTCATGGCTCATTTGACCGTGAAACGTGTGTGTGTGTAGGAAAGCAGTGGTGTGTGAGATCGGGCCTTGACGGTGCAGCGTGTGTTAACTTTACGGGCTTTTCTTCCAATTATTAACTACGGTACAAAAAATGCTAATCGCTGTTCTTCAGACAACTGTGCAAGAACACTTCAAAAGACGGTTTGAGAATTTAAAACCTGCCTCTGATAATACAAAGAGTTTGGTTCACTAAAAATAATTACATTACATTAGTTCTTATTGGCAGTTGTCAAACCCCTGGGGCGCAGGTTGGTTTGTGTTTTTTCCGTCTTTTTGACCCACAGTACGATTGGCTGCAGCTCCCTCTTGTGACCCCTGAAAACTTTTGCATGTTTTCCCATCTTATTAATTGTATCACTGCCACCTGTTGGGTCGACTTTTGAGAGAAAAAAAATCCTCTTAGAAATACTGCTACTTAGTACTGCTTGAGAAACAAAAAAAGAAAAATCCAACAAAGGGCAGCGTCCCTGCTGACTGATCCTCTACTGTTGTATTGCAGTATATTCATTTTAATATTTTGACTTGAAATGATGTCAGCAACTACCCTGGAAACAAGGACAAAAACCAGGGACAATACTGAGAGATGAGTAAAAACACATTGCAGGTGTGTGTACATTACACATTGAGTGCTGTGTATGTGTGTGTTTGTAGTGACTGTATGAAGGAGCTGTCATCTGCCATCTGTCCACACTGCGTCTCAGGAGGTGTTAAAAGTGTAGGTGAGGACGTCCTCAGCGTCAAACTCGCCCACCTCTGCTTTCACTGACAACTTTTTGATTGAATCCCCGTGTCCTTACACTGCTTTGGTGTAAACACTGGAACTTCAACATGGAGGCATTTTATCTGCAGCCAGATCCTGTTTGTCCCCTAAACACAGTGATAATAAGGGTGGAAGAAAGTATGTGTACTGTATGACAGACATGAGACGCAGTATAATGGTGGGTTTGAACACAGCAGGGGACTGAGGCAGGATGTCCTTGAAAATGTCACAGTTTTCTTGTTAAATGTCTGAAATCATGAAGACTGTTAGGTCCATGTGATATATGTACATTTGCAGGGCATTTTTTTGAAGAGGTTACTCTCTAATCAGGCAGGGCATTTTTTGAAGAGGTTACTCTCTAATCAGAATCGGCTTATAGTTAATCCTGGTGGTTTATGATGATTTATTTTATTTATATGATTTATGAAAGAGCACAGTCAACAGACAAAAAAGTTTTGTTTTGTTTTTTATAGCAGAGATAAAAGCTAGCGGTTGAGACTTGTGTTGAGATTGATCTGAAATCTCGAAACCCCTTGTATCATTTATGTTTTGTGTGAATTTGTAACTTTGCTCCTCAGCTTATTTGTCTCCATCAGATGCAGTGAGTTTGTACTGTACAACAGTTATGTTATACAAACCACAATTTGAAAAAAAAAACTCGAAACTGTACCTTTAACTGTTTCGTTTTGAAGGACAGTAGATTACGAGGCGGTTGCATTCAAAATGTTTGTGCAAAAAAAATGTGCATGCGCGTGTGGTTGTGTTCTGTCATACTAAGCATGACTTGATAACATACAACCGGAAGTAAAGATTCCTAGAGAAAACTATTCGTTTTTGTGGAAAAATAATCCGCTGGTTTTATTTTTTATTTTTTATGGCAAAAGTCGAAATATATTTCTGTTTTGTAAATACCTTTATTTTTGTTATTATTATTATTATTTTATTTTTATTTTTAAACCTCGTACCGGAAATGTAATGTCATTGTAGCTAACCACCACAGCTAGCTTTTCGCCGGTCAGTCGGAAAAAGGGGGCTGGACTCCGGCCAGTTTTCTTCCTACAAAACCCCACAGACGGAGGACAAACTCTATCGGAACACAAGAACGAACACTTAAAGTAGTTTATACAGTGTAAAAAAACACTGTACAAAGGTTAAGAAACAGTTTCATGTCAGCGTTTGTATCCCCGCTGCGGTGCAGCCTCTGAGGACAAGTGGCGAACATCATTGCACGAACGTCGTCTACAGAACTGACCGAAAAGTTATTTTAAAAGTTTCCAAGAAAACGACCGTACACCCAGACGCCAACATTTACCTAAAAGAAAGTACTTCTGGTGAGTATATTTGCCTTTTCTAACTGTTTACTTTGCCTTTTGTACGGGTTTACTGTATTACCAAACGTCAGCTTGAATTCACCAAAATGTACGCTTTCACATCCTTGTATCAAGTGCTCTTTAATCCAAAAGACTTAAACCTATGTACTTTGCACGACAGTATACCACTTAAACAATCGGCACAGGTTTCGTTTGACTAGTACCACGAATATATGCAAAAATGACCAATATGTGTTTGTTTTCTTACGGATTAGCCTGGCTTCATAGTACAGTCCAACAGGTGTGGGAACTAAAGGTGGATTTTATCGACCGCATTGAATGTATACAGTGTTATGTAATGGAGAACCGCGTTAGCCTATCACCAGTGATGTTACTCTGACTTTAAGTGACACAATAATAAACCGAACACAAATGGAAACGACAACAACAACATTTGATAACGTTTTAAAGGGAGTTTGACACAACAGTTTCTACGCCTTTTACGAAAGCGGCTGCTGAAACAATACAATATAGAGTTATAGGTATTTGGATTTTCCAAAATTAGATACTGGCTTTGAAAGTAACTCACAATTCCTTTTGTATAAGACAAATCAAACTGGATTTTTGAGTTGTGTGTTGTCATGCTTTTTTTTAGAAGAACAAATGTCTGTTTAAATACATTATTAATTATTTTTTGGCTAATAGTGTAGCTGTTTACTCATGTGGCTGCAGCCCTAATGTGTAATAATGAGAATAAGTGTTGTTAGTTATGTACAGTAGAGCATTAACCTCTGAAAAACAAAGGTTGATCACCACCACAGTACAATGTGTTAATGAGTAGATCTGACTTTTAAAGCGGTTGAAGAAAACCTTCAGAGAGCTGTAATGATTGGTGGATGTTTTCCTGAATAACCAACCAAAGGTTGTAGCCTTCAGCCTTGTCCTCTGTCACCACTGGGCCAGTGGAATGTCTGCATTTAGAATGTCAATTTAAATCTGGTAATAAGTAAACTGCAGCGGATTACGTATAACCATGACCCTCTCGACTCCCCCTGTTCGTCCCTCTGTGCTCCCTGGGGACGAGGCTGGATTTTGTTCCCAGGCAGGATGAGAGAAAAGCCTGTGTGACAGAGAAAGCCCGAGACCTTCACTTCAGCAGTGAACGGAAAGTGGCTGGAGTCAGACTTAGAGTGTGTTAGAAAGGAACAAATAAGTAACTTTATAAAGGGTTTCTATCAAAATTATTATAAAGTGAGGTAAAACATGGATGTACTGATGTATGTTCAGTTTTGATTCTCTATGAATTGTTTTCCGTTGAGAATTACTATGACACCAAACTTGTAAAAAGAAAAAAAAAGTACTTTTCTCTCAATAAACCTGTGAGGGTTATTCAGATAGAAAACCTCTTCTTCATGAACTCTGTCATGAACGACTTTAATTGTATGGATTTTATATCAAGAGGAGGATATTTTTTGCCTGGTAGGACAGATTGTATTCGGCCTAGTTTTTTTTTCTTCTTATGTTCATTTTTGTAGCCAATGGTCTGCGTCAGACTCAGAGTCAACGCTGACTATCAGTTCTTTATACGACCACACTGTAAAAAAAAAAATTGAACTATCCCTTTAGGTTGGTAAAGGGTAGCATTAATTTACACAACCCATTGTGAGAGTAGGAAGTTGTTTTTTTTGAACATGTAGGTATTTTTTTTGTAATGTCATCATAACAAGAGAACTGTTATGGCCTCAGGTGATTCCACATTATCACATTACACCACACTGAGCTTCTCAGAACTCAGCAGTGATTTAAGATATGAACTTAGTGGCTGGAAAGAAATTCCACAGGAACGATCCAGTGAGTTGACTGTATTTTGTCCCTGTGTTCACGCCTGACTGTATGCATGTGTGTATACGTGGGTGTGCGTGCGTGTGTGCGTGTGTGTTGGTTGTGAACGCCTGGGTTGTTTGTGTTGATCTATGCCTTGGAGTTCTTTGTGTTTGAGGAGGGGTCTCCGGCCTCGCAGGGCTGACCTCTGGGTTGCTATGGAGAAAACAGGCGCCACTTCCTGAATTCTCCGGCCCATCCCATGATGCATTATAAGGCAGGGGTCTGCAGTCGAGGCAGAGAGGGAGGGGAACAGTTCTCCTTTAGAAGAGTTATACGTGCTATAAAAATGTAATGAATAAACAGTGTAAGGCAGCAGTGATTCAGAGGGAGTGAAAGAACAGGAGTGGAACACAGACCCTCGTTCAGTTCGTGACGCCAAAACAACGCACAGGCGTTTAATTTAAAGGTGGAAAGTCTGTCATTGTCGTGACGTAGCTGAGTTAACATTCCTGTGTTCTTTCAAGGAAGGAGTCTGTGTTTCTTTAGCACGTACAGTAGGGGTTCTACACCGAGAACACAGTCTGGGACTCTAAGGCGTTAAAGCTAACGTTAATTAATTACTGACAAAAAAAAGACGTTGAAAACACTGATTAGAAGATTCTCACCTGGTGGGTGGCGGAAGATGTGGACTGTAGAAAGCTTTGAGTTGGTATTTCTTTTTTAACTGTTTAATGTTTGTATAAAAGCATGTTGTGTGAATTTTGTTCTTTTTTTTATGACTCTGCAGAACTGAAGCTGTTGTTGGGAGCCTGAAGATCAGAGCTGATGTTGGTGATGTCAAAGGCACAGATGTACCGTCACAAAAGGTTTCTGCTTTGCTGCTCTATTGTGCAGGTAAGACATTATACTATTACATCTATATATAATGTGTATGCCTGAATGTATATCTTACATTGATTATGGTTACTGTTTGCTGCCACCTGCTGAGCTCTGTTTATAGCATTAGCCCTACATGGTACAAATAGTTTGTGGTAACTAGGTATATAAATGTTTGTACTGACTGGAAAATAAGTCTACTTTTACAACTGTGTTTAGTTTGTTTTTTTTAGTGTCACAAGACACTAATGCTACTGTTGTGCCTAGCGGTGTTCTCTAGATGTAATCACTTCGAAATCGCGATAACGTGGACGTGACCAGGTCACAAACACAGGCTTGCGTGTGTGATATAAAAGCGGCGTTATAGCACCCCAGACGTGGTTGGCTTATTTTAAGCTTAAAGACTGGAATTTGGGCAACTTTTCACCTCCCGACATCTGCAGGCATCTTTTAATAATTAACAGACTGTTGGCACGGTTAAATTAGTACACAAACAGAAATGTGAAAACAAGCACGAGCCTCGCCTCGCTGATTTTTGTCACTGCTTCTTCTTTAGCTAAGCTAAGCACAGGTCTGCTGTAAAAGCACAGAGAACAGAGCGATAGCAATCTTTTCATCATCCACTGTTCTGAACTAGAGCCAAAATTTCACACTTTGTGCATGGAGTGGGTTTTAAAGATACAGACGAGACAGAAGTGAAGTCTCAGACAGTCCAGGAGTTTATTATCAACTTCTCCAACACCATTGCACAACGTATCTTCCTGTGAGCCCCCCCTCCCCGTCCACGTCTTTTCACCTGAGGGCACTGAGTAACATTAACTCGACAATTTTGCCCCCTTCTAAGAGTCACATTGTTAATGATCAGAGTTCCGGTTTTTACGGGCCACCAGTTCTGTGAGTACTCAGGACCCTGCTTGGAATATCTGCTAGTCTGTTAAACTGCAGTTAAACAGAGGCCGATGTACAAGGTGTGTTTGTCGGAGAGGAGGGGAAAAAAGAGAGGAGCAGAAGGAGGAGGCACAGGGGTTAGGATTGATGCGTTCAGATATAATGGAAACTTGGAAAACTCCCAACTACGTTCACATTCACACAGTAATGTAAAGGTCACAGCCTTACTGTACTGTTGGGAGTCATCAGTGACGACGAGAAGCGGATTTGTAGTTTAATAATGAAGTAATTGGCACAAAATACTAGGATTGTTTAAGATGGATTTAGATTGTTCGGAAAAATTTACATTCCACCCTGTTGACGATAAGAAAAGGAGGAGGAACGTTCATCAGACGTCTAAACAAACTCATGCCAGTAACGTCCTGGAAGGAAAAATGCATTGTTTAGAGGAAGAAAAACAACAAAAACCTCACAGTTATATAAAAAAAACTGGATAAACTTCATTTCACAATAGCTTAAAGAACATGGACTGAATAGATAATGAAACAGGCTAACGGGTTCAACAAGTTCCTGATCGAATTCCTCATCACTGAATCTGCAGTGTGGCTTTGTCTTTCTGGCATTATTCTGTTTTTTTCAAATTCCTTTATGATATTTTAGTAATTGTTTTTAAGTAGTTGTTATGGTTTCAGTTGTGTAATGGTAGCTGTACATGGTATGAAGTCTACTTTTTCCATTTGGAATACAAGTCGCACGACCAACCAAACTTGCTACATAGCTGGAAGAATACAGAATCCCATTTTATTTTGATCAATTTGCTCTAAATTGTATTACCTTTTATTCACATTACAATTAATAGTGAACTGTCTGTAGTTTTTTAAAGGTTAGGAAACCAAAAAAGGTTTCTCACCAATGTAAGAACATAACTGTTAAAGTGAACACTTCAGGTACTGAGTGACTTATCAAACCAGTGTGTGGAGCCGTCACTCACTGGTTAATGATACTATTTTTTGTTGTACCTGTTTTACATTAAAGTCCTATAAAAGAAAAAAAAATAATTTCCCTGATGAAAACATATTTAACTTTTGCAAAACCTGAGTAGCAGCTCCTGTGTCTTTGTTATGAAGTCTTTTACCAAAAGTGGAAACAAGTGCAACGTAAAAAGGGATTTTCCTATGCAGAAAAGCTACATGTAGCCAACACATAACCAGAAATATGTTATTTATGCAGAATAGCCAACACATAACCAGAAATATGTTAGACGAAGTAGTTCCTCCTGTATCCTGCTAATGGCTACAAAATACCCAAAATGTAGCTACCGTTTGCCAAATAAGCTAAAGGTCATGCAAGGAAAAGCTGGTTTGAAGTCAGCCATTTAAAAGTAGCCAAATAGCTAAAGGTCAGACAAGAAGTGTCTTATGGTTGACCATTACGATAAACTAAAATTAACCTTTAATGGAAACTTTTGCTTTCATTTTGTGTCCGATTGACGCCGACTCAGTTTAGAGGTCATGTTAAGAGTCCGAGTCCTTGGTACAGTTTACGTTGCTCGTGGTGTTTGACCTGGCACACTGTGACTGTTATTGTACTGTAGTCAAAGACTCTGGAGTGGACGGAACAACACACACACAGACACAGGGCCTGCCACACTTTAAAGGTTTCCTCTGTAGCACCTTCAAACATTAATATATCACCACTGAATGGGCCGTCACCTCGGTGTATTTACTGTACACAGATCTGACTGTTCTGCACAATCCACACCTGCGAGTGCCGTGGTTCAATGCCAGGTCCATAAGTAAATGGGTATTTGCGAAAATGAAGCTGCTTTACTTTGTCGTGTTTATCAGCCGACGTCACACTGTTCTCCAGTTCATCCTCCGCTTGGCCACATTTTTGACATAAAGCAATTCTGTTTCTGAAGCAAATACGTCAGCTGTTTTCCTGCCTTTGTTAACGTTGTTGTAGAGTTTGACATTGAGAAATGGCTCAGCATCAATATCTGTCTCTTAGAAAAATTGATTTTTTTGCTTATCTGTCATCTGATTGGCCAACAAAGCAGACCCAAGTTAGAGGTTTGTCGCCCCCTGTTGACTTGGCCGTACTCTCAATTGGAGTTTGAGCTTGCATGAATTGGAACATTACCAAAAAGATGTAGGAGGAAATCCTCCCTAAAGAGGGAAAAAAAGGCTGTCAACATTAGAGACAGACCACTTACATCAACATGAAGTTATTTTCTCACTAGTTATTAATGAATAGAACGAACTCTGCTTATCCTTCTCCCTCCTCCTCAAACATATCTATAAGTTGTGTTTTTGCACTGACAGAACCATTAAGTTAATGATGTGAAACGCCGGAAAATGTGACACGCTGCTCGTATCTAAAATGTGCTGTGTGCACAGACCAGCTTCTGAGACTGACTTTACTAATTAAACTAATGTCATCGTGTTTAATGTCTCAGCGACTGTAGTGGTAGATACAGTTTATTTCTTTTAAATGAGAGCCTGAGTTTGTATGATTTGGTGATAAATGTGAGTGTGAATTGTCGTTGTGATGGACTAGTAAACCATGTCCGGGGAGATCCTCCAGCGGTCTAGACATACAGCAGCATAATAAGGAGTTGAGTTGTTGTGATTTCTGAGCAGTTAGTTTGTTGTTGTTTTTTTGCCTTTTGTGCTCATGTATAACATGGAAGTCAAACACTTCCAGTTCAGAGACATTTTATACGGAATATGATTTAAATGTGTGCTTTTAGAATCAGGTTGTGGAATTTTAATTTGTTTTTAGTTAAGTTGCCAAAATGTGTATTATTTGTATACCTGAGGTGAGGCTGAATTGTGTGTGTGTGTGTATATACACACCTGCCGTTGGTGTCCTCTCTCCTTTTTTTGCTCTTTCACTTTGATTATCTCTCTCTCTCCCCCTCTCTCTCTCCCTCCCTCCCTCCTTCTTTGCTCGCTGTGTTTCAGTCCGTTGCCAAGTGCTAAGAATCTGGGGAATGCAGGATTGCAGTGTTCTGATAAAGTTTGCTTTGTTCCCCAAGTGACCTGAGAGAAAGAGAGTGAGTGAGAGAGAAAAAGAGAGAGAGAGATAGAGAGAGGGAGAGTAAGTAGTAGCCATAAAAACATACTCACGCACAAAAACTCCAAATGTCCACAGGCGTGCGTGCTCCAGACGTTAGCATCTTATTGTTGTTGTTCTCCCCAGTGTGTGCAGACGTGGACAGTACGACGGTGGCGGTGATGATGCAGAAGCCGTGGTGTAATCAGAGACTAAATAACACGTTCTCCATTGTATCTTCTACATTCCTGCAGCATTATGTTTGCTCGTCATTGTTCAGCCGTCCATTTAGGCCCAGTCTGCCGTCTGGAGTTTAGAGGTTTTTTTCACAACACAGAAAAAAAACCCAAGAGTCAAGAGTTCCCGAGTGTTTGCCGAGTTACTGAGTGAATTGGTGTCTTTTCAACCTCTTCCACACTCGATTCTCTTCCACACGTAGTGAAGGGAGATTGTATTTAACGCTCGTTCGTCCTGTGAATCACACAGAGGATCTTTATTTGCATTCTTCTTGCCGCTGCACAGGCCACGAGAGTACAGAGAAGACTGATGGAACTCTGTGATAAGTGGTGTACATGTGAGGTACAATACTCTGTACAGTGAAGCTGTTTTTTAAGGCTGACTTCATCTTGATACTAAGCACAGACTGTGTGTAATTTGGACTTCTGAGTTTTATCATTTGAGCCAACTCCCCATCAGTGCAGTTGTGTTGCCTGAGTGCAGATTCATTTTTTGACTTAAGTTGGTTTGGACATAAATATTAAGCTCCAAATAGAAAATCAGAAACCAGCGTGTTGTGTTAGCTTTAGCTTTAGCTATAAAAAGAAGCTAACAAAAGGCCTGTATTCTCTTACCCTACTTCCTTTAACAACACACACCTGGCATACAAAGAAAGTTGTGTCCTTTCACTAACTTTCATTCACACAGAAGGACACACCAAAGCCACTCTGATTTTTATTTTTAAAAGTGAATGAGAAACAACAGAAGAAACAGGAAGTGAGTGTTTGGGTTGAGGGGGCAGGGTCAGAGAGGGCACTCTGGGAGTCCTGCACATCTATTTAGCGTGTGACGGAGTAATTAAGTGTGCGTTTGAGTCTGTGTGTGGAGCTGTGGGAGTGTGTATGAGGGCTCAACAGAAATGCTGAGCTGTGTTTACATGGTAAATATGTCTGTGTGTGTTGTGTGTGTAGGAATTTAAGGTGGTGGAACACTTACAGAACAACAGAGCTGCAAAAGAAAACATGGTGGTAACAATTAATGGTGACAGGACACCACAGAGTCTGTACTGTACATCTAACGCTGTACCACTTTATTGTGACAAATTTTCTTTCTCTATCTGATCAACATAACATGCGAGGATGTAGGAATTGACAGAAAAACTCTGAACTCAAAATACTCTAATTTTATAATTATGTTTTGTGATAAATTACCCCAAAAATATTTGCTCTAAAAATTTTTTCAAAATGCTGTAATTTGATGAGAAGCATGCAAAACTGACAAAAAAAAAATCCAAAACATTTTCATCATTATCTTTAAACATCTGACCAAATCATAGGGTTTTGCTGAAAAATCTCCCCCCCCCCAAAAATAATGCTAAATTCGTATTTTTTGAAAAAATAAAAATTCAATAGAGTTCTCAAGATATTCTATTATGATGTGAAACATGCAGAAAAAATAAAATTTTGAAAAAAAAATTCTAAATATTTCATCAGAATTTTTCCACATCTGACCAAAAATTACATGCTGAATTTGAATTTTTCCAAAAAATCGGTAAAAACTTTTTTTTTCCAAAAAATTCATAAAATGTTCTATTTTGATGAGAAATATTCAGAAAACATAAAATTTTGAAAAAAAATTGAATCATCATTTTTCAACATCAGACCAAAAATTAGTGTATGGCCGAAAAATTCCCAAAATAAAATAATGCTAAATTCGTGCTAAAGTTTATGCAGAAAAAATAAAATTTTGAAAAAAAATTGAATCATCATTTTTCAACATCAGACCAAAAATTAGTGTATGGCCGAAAAATTCCCAAAATAAAATAATGCTAAATTCGTGCTAAAGTTTATGCAGAAAAAATAAAATTTTGAAAAAAAAATCTAAATATTTTCATTACATTTTTCCACATATGACCAAAAATTACATGCTAAATTCTGATTTTTTGAAAATAATCTGAAAAAAAATTCCAAAAAATTTCTCAAAATTTTTTATTTTGATGAGAAACATTTAGAAAAGATAAAATTTTGAAAAATAATTTCATCATCATTTTTCAACATCAGACCAAAAATTAGTGTATGGCCGAAAAATTCCCAAAAAAAAAATTGCTAAATTCGTGCTAAATTTATGCAGAAAAAAAAAAAAAAAATTTCATCCTCATCCTCGTCTCATCTGTCCCTGGCTTTGAAGTAAGCTAACAATTAGCACCTTTTCTGTTGTGCACATTTTACTGCTAATATATATATATTTTTGCATTGATGTTTTTTTGCCAAGTTTTTACATTTAAGAAAACCTAAAATTCTTTGATTGCCTTAATGAATCTGTCATGTATTTACAGCCAAACCCGTGCCACGGTACCAGGTTGATCACCCTTGTTGACGTCAGATGTACTGAAGATTTAAAAAAAATTTTTGGAAATTTTTTTTTTTTGGAAAAGAATTTTTTTTTTTTGGGAAAAAAATTTTTTTCTAAAAAAAAAATTTTGGAATTTTTTTTTTTGGAAATTTTTGATTCCAAAAAATTTTTTTTAAAAAAAAAAAAAAATTCCAAAAAAAAATGGTTTTTGGAAAAATCCAAATTGAAATTTTTTTTCTAAAAAACTTTCAAAATTTTCTAATTTGATGAGACATGCAGAAAAGGTAAAATTAAAAAATGTAGTTGTCATCAAACTTTTTCAACGTTAGATTTTGAGTCTCAAAAATATCCAAAAAAAACAATTTTTTCCAAAATATTTCCCAAAATGTTCCATTTTGATGAGAAACATGCAGAACAGATAACATTTTGTTAAAAATTTTCATCATAATTTTTCCACATCTGACCAACATCTCTCCTCCTTTTCCTCAGGCTGTTGGCAGTCAAGGCTACTGTAAACATCCTTGACTGGAAGCTGGTGTTTGGTTCTTGGGCTTTCAGTCGGATGTTTGCAGCAGCCAACTGCTAGTACCATCACTGTCGTCCAGCTGCTGCTTGGGGGACATGGGGGTCCAGATAATTGTTTGATACTACTAGACTACGAAGCTTCTGGCTTTGGCACAAACCAAGTAAGGTTCACTGGCTTGACCACTACATTGTTAGCTGCAGCCTGACTTTAAACCATCAGCTAATCACAGTCTTCTTCAGCTGAATGTAAGTAACAGAGGGGGAAAAAGTCAGCTCTGTAGAAAAGGAGCGAGCGAGTGGGAGGGTGGAGGAGGGGGAGTGGGGGCTGTTGGAGGAGTGCCCTGCCACGGCAAACTGACTACAAGCGATAGCTGTCTCCAGTTTGTTCCCAGTGGATGGGCCTTATTCTCCCCTGAGAGATGGAGGAGAAAGGAGGAGGAGGAGCAGGATGAGAGCAAAGCAGTGGTAGAGATGGAGAGGGTGAGGGAGGGAGAGATTTTTAATTTGAGCCGAGAGGAAGTGGGTGGAACGCTCTCTCCAGGGGCTGCAGACAGGGAAGGAAGGAAGGAAGGAAGTGAGAAGGAAGCGTTCTAATATTAACCCCACCCCCTTTGAACCTCCACCCTACATTCATCACGGTATGAATGAAAACACGCTGAGATTTTCTTTTTTCTTCAGTGTTTCTACTGTAAACGTTCAGGAACTCTGTTCTGTAGAGAGAAACGGTGTGTTTTTGTTTTTAATCAGCAGTCAGTTGTTTACAGGCTTTATTGATACTGTATTTCAGTTTACAGATATTTACAAATTGTACAAACAAAATGTGTTTTTTCTTCTATGGGTGTTTTTATTTTTTTTGTCAGAAAAGTTTGCATAACAGCAAGAAAAAGTGAAAACACATCAACAAATATTTAAACAATTACAAAGTCAATTATAAATTCTCCTTTCAGCTGGTTAAATGGTCCAATAAAAGGATCATGGATTTAAAAAGAAATGTCACTGAGTTCCAGGTTGTGTAAACATCCTACACTCTCGGCGTCTGCCCTCTGGTGGCCGGGGGTGGGAGTGTTTGCGCCCCCTGGCTCAGAAACTCTGCTTTTTTCTTCATGTTTCTATTGACTAATAAGTAAGTAAACTGTATTATATCACAGTGAAGTTTCTTAGCAGTTTGTCCAAGCCACTCCCTCTTCAATAGTGAAAAATACATTGTCTCGTTTATGTAATTTCGAGATGTAATCAGTGCACATGTCTGTTTGACTGATTGTGTTCCAGCTTTGAAGTCATGGGAGTCGGGACCGTGAAGCTCCTCGGACTTCCTTGCCCAGCTTTGCCGGAATGCTTGTCATTCAGGACAGGAAACAGGGAGCGGCACGACTCTGATTGGCCGGATTCCTTGACCCAGCGACCTTGACATGGCTGTCCCACAGGGGCCGGGGGCCACACATACAGTACATATATCCGTACAGTACATAAATACTGCAACAGTGGAGAGTATGTGGCAGATTAGTGGAGCGTAGAATAAAAGACCTAGAAAGACAGAAGTGATTAACAATCATCAAAGACCAAACAGAAATTATGGCTGTGGGAAAAACAGACATAAAAGTACATTGTGTTTTTCTCACATTGTTTTTTTGAGTTAATGTTTTGTTTGTT
>NC_024318.1:3145392-3147725 GCF_000523025.1 Cynoglossus semilaevis
CTTTTTTTACAAAGACTAGGAAATAAAACATTTTTGTACATTCAATAAGAGGAAAATACAGATTGGTGACAAATCTCTACTACATACTTTCCTACCTGTCATATCAGCATTTAATTAACGTCTCTATAAAAACAAACCCGTTAATTGTATGTCAGAAATAGACAAAGTAAATCAGTGGCCAAAGTGAAGCCAACGCAGCTAAGATAAAAGAATCGCAACGTTTCCTGACATCGAAAAATGCAACATTATATTAATGGATGCAGTTACAAAATCAGAAGGCTCTCAGTGCTATTGTTCTTCACTTCGTCACTGTAGCTAAAATTGTATTTTATTGCTAATTTACCAAAGCTGTGAATAACAGATCAGGCTAATTCTAACTATAAACCTGGCCTTTGTTTACAGGAAGCAAAAGGAAAATGCTTTTTTTTTCAACGTTTTAGGGGAAGAAATGGTGTAGAGAGGAAGCAGAAACGGTAGGTGGTGTTTTTTTCCGTGTGCGTAAACATACATAAGTCTGTTATTCTAGGACTAAATATATGCAGCAGAGCGGATGTGGCTGACAAGAGGACATGTTGTCCCTTTATTTAATGGTACATCTAAACAAAAGTATGATAAATTACATGGTCCAGGGTTTGTTTGCTGTTGGTATGTATTGGTCAAATCTGTTTTTCATTTATTTTGTTTTTAAATAATTATTTTTAATAACCATATCTCTTTGGTTAGTTTAAATGTTATTATGTAGCCATTCACTGTATTTTCTTTTACCGAAAACACCTAATATCACGTTGCAACGTTTCTCCAAAGGAAAGGAGTTCATTCCGTTTTTTAAACACAAGATGGAGCCAAAGTATCATTAAAAGGTAAGCGAAAGTCCGATCTACTCAAATTTGTTTAAAATTGTTTTAAACAATAAAAAATGGAAACAAGATTGATGTTGCTCATCTGTTTTTTTCTTTCTTTTTTGGCTTAACATAAAGAAAGACACAGTTGAAAGGAACACAATTACAAATTAGTGAGATTTTTCCCTGTGAGAATGTTTAGTGTTTTTTTTATAACGTTTATTTTATTAGTTGTACCTGCTTGTTTGCTAGTTTTGTCTGGAACTTTCTATGGTTAGCATTTTATTTATTGCATATTTTGTTTCAATTGTTTCCACAAAATTTACAGAATAATGTTCAGATTAATTACAGCAATGATTATCTTTGTGTTTTGTGAAAAATGTTTGTTATAGACACAACGAGGCAAATTTACTTCCTGTATTCTCACTGTTAACCTCAGAAAACAGAAGTGAATTTTCCACTTTCTGTCTCACAGACGAAAACAGGGAAAAGTCCCCATAACCGAAAATAACCGTGGTTTCTGTTCATCGACCAGACAGAAACCAAACACTGTTCTCACGCATGAACAGTGGAACAAGCCCAGATGATGTGAAAGTCTGTGTTCATCATAAAATATACATTTGAACAAAACGCTTCCAAGCTACTTAGCTTGAAATTCATTTTGATAAGAGAAAATAAATTGTATAGTTTCATCAATCTTAAAATGTTAAAATAACCAACCTTGTCGCTGGTGGTAATTCATGCCAGGTGTTGTTTATGCTGTGTCACAGATTGTGTTGTGAAAACACGTGAGGTCTGGTGACGAGGCTCAGCTTCCTGTGGCGTCTGAACTTTCATCACCTCATCTGCAGGAGGAGAGAGAAAGAAGAGAGGAGAATATTGTGAAATACCTTTTTTTAAAGGCACAGCGGGAAAGCTGCAGAGCATGCTGGGAGGAAATGTAAGACGTGAGGACGAGTAGCACATGGAGACACCATCTGTTGTCGGGCAACAAAACCTGAAAATAGACTGAACGCAGACACACACAAAATGTTTTCTTTTCCTGGACGTTTCTCATCAAATTAAGGCACATAGAGATTTTTTTTCACTAGTATATTTTTTAAAAATCTAAACTTTTTGTGTCGATGTTAGTCAGATTTTGAAAGAAAGTTTTGTAAAAATCGTTTTCAAAATTCAATCTTTTCCAGCACGTTTCTCATCAAATTATGGCACGTAGAGAACATTTTTTGAAATTTTTTCATTTGAATTTTTTGTCAAAATCTGAACTTTATGTAATTTTTAGTCAAATTTGGTCAGATTTTAACAAAAATGTTTGGAATTTTTTTTAAGAAATTTTATCTTTTCCTGCATGTTTCTCATCAAATTAGGGCACGTAGAGAACATTTTAAGAAATGTTTTTCTATAAAATTTTCTGTCACAATGTGAACTTTTTGTGTCATTTGGTCAAAAACTAAAGATTTTGACTAACCTTTTTGGATTTTTTCACGATGGTAA
>NC_024318.1:3147825-3151200 GCF_000523025.1 Cynoglossus semilaevis
CAAAGATCAAAGATCAAAGACCAAATGAAACATTTTTTTAGAATAGTTCAAAAGAGATCGAGACCGAGATTGAGGCCGAGGCTGGGGCTGAGACCGAGACCAAAGACCGAGACCGACCATCAAAAACCAAGGACCAAGGACCAAAGACCAAAGACCGAGACCAAAGACCAAAGACCAAGACCAAAAATCCATAAAAATAAAAAAAAGATTTCTGAAATTTTTTGTGAAAAACAATTTTTCTAAAAAACAAATTCTGAAAAAAAAAAATTCTCAAAAACAAATTCTGAAAAAAAAATTTCTAAAAAAGTTTTTCTAAAAAAAATTAAAAATTCTTTTTCAGAAATTTTTTTAGAAAAAATTCTTTTCAGAATTTTTTTTTTTCACAATTTTTTTAGAATAGTTCAAAAGAGGCCGAGACTGAGAACGAGACTGAGAACGAGGCCGAGGCCGAGGCTGAGACCAAAGACCAAGACCAAAGACCAAAGACCAAGACCAAAAATCCATAAAAATAAAAAGTCCACGAAATGCCTTAAAGACATTTCGGGGACTTCTGAAAAAAAAAAAAATTTTTCCAGAACATGTTTAGAAAAACAATTTTTCTAAAAAATTAAATTCTGAAAAAAAAAATTCTAAAAAAAATTAACAAAATTTTTTTCTAAAAAAAAATTTAAATTTTTTTTTCTTTTTTTCAGAAAATGTTTAGGAAAAAAAAAATTCTAAAAAAAAATGTTTTAAAAAAAAAAAAATTTCTAAAAAAAAGTTTTTAAAAAAAAAAATTTTCTGAAACTTTCTTTTTGAAAAATGTTAAGGAAAAAATTTTTTTTCAGAAACTTTTTTAGAACAATGTTTTTAGAAAAAAAATCCAAAAAAGTATTTTATATGAATATTTCAAAAATCACCCAAAACATGAGAAAAAAAAGGATTTTTTTTTATTTCAGATTTTTGACAAGTAACAAAGTAGTGAAGAATTTGTTGTTTTTTAATGTACGTGTTTTATTTTTTTTTAACAGTTTGGTCATGCAAAAAATCCAGCATCCATTCAGAACTCAGAGTACAGACACGTGTTGGCCTTCAGTTTCTGTTTACAATGCAGTGAAATCTACAGGAAGGCTCGACTGGACCGGCTACTGTTTGAGGCTCTTCTTCTCTGATGCATGTTTTACGTGAGAGAACCATGACTAGCGTTCAACAGCTCAGACACGACACCACCTGGAAGGTCAAGTCATCTGTGTTGATGACTTGACCTCCCAGGATACGAGGAGCACAGATTTCCTTTTCTGTAGCAACAGTGAACGAAACGATAGCAGAAAGTTGACATGCATAAATCTCCTCTGTGTAAAACTGTAGACGTAGTATTCTGGGGTTTCTTTTAATTGATTTTTTTTTTTTTAAGTTTGTTTTTGAACATTTCAGGATTCTCTCTCTCTCTCCCTCCCTCGCTCTCTTTGTCAGAGTATTTGAACCGAACATGTAAACTGTCTAAGAAAAAAAAAAAAAAGCCGAATAAACATGATTGTCATCATGAAATGGAATACAATTTAAGATTTGACTGATTGATTTAGTGCTTCTTAAATGCTGGGTCGTGGCTCAAAATGGAATGGGTCAAGAAAGAAGTTCTGTTTTACCATGGTATTGAGTATTTTTTTTTGCACCAAGGCAAGAAGGTCACTGATTCAAAGAAAGATTTTTTTTAATCTTTAAATACTTCTTCAATTACTCCAATATTTCCCAAAGGCTGGGGTTTCCAACCACCGGGTCAGGGAACAAAACTGGGCCATGGATTTGGCCAAGTTTTGTGGTCATTGGTCAACAAATCACAGTCCTGCCAGGGCCTGGATTACTACTGAGGGGAGTATTGATTGATTACTCTGATAAAGTATTGATAATAATTAATTAATTTGTCACGACCACATCATCAAAGCAGTAAAACACCTGAACAAACTGAATGGCTGTTCAAATACTTAGGCAAATTCACCTGCACGTCACTCCTTAATGAATACTTTGCGTCATCACGTGAGAGCGATCACACACACACACACAGACACACAGAGAGACAAAATAGTCTAAGTCAAAGCATCGTCGGATCAGCGGAAGCATCAGAAAAACGAGCAGGCAGCGACAGGACGACTCATAACAACATCACACTTCAGCACTGACTGGACATCGAGCGTTTATGTCACGGTGCAAAAGACCGGCGGCGACATCGACAAGGTCACAGCGTACGGTAAAGTAGGAGGAGCCAAAATATTTAACTGCCAGACGACGTCACTGCACGAACACAGACTATGGAGCAGCAGAAGACGGAGACGAGGACGCTTTTCTACGACACAGTAAACGACCCCGCTGACCCCTCTTTGAGCTCATGTACTTATACTGTGCAACATATATGTACATATTTGTACTGTATATTGTGTATTCTAACTGAATCAGACACAGGTGTATTTGGGACCTGGTCCCAGAATTCCACTGTCTGACCTGTGTCCATCTGTTGTGTTGTTGTTGTCGTGGTCATAGACTGTTCATACAGAGTGGACGTACAGTCGACGTCTAAATGTGAAGCTGCTGAAGCAGAAAGAAAATTCTTACAATTACAACCAGATTGGAACCAATGGTAAAATTAGATCGATCTCAATCGTCTGCAGGTATCGTTGAGCTAAAACAAAAAAAGCTAGTTCTCGCTAACATTTAGCTATGTTCAAAGTCAGGTTTCCTGTGGTTTTCTTTATATATTTCCTAAACTGTAGCTCAGCCGTCTTTTAGCTTTTTTAATGTCGGCCGACCTCGGACTATTGAAGGCTGAGGGTTCGTTAAAAGTGTTTGAAGTCTTCTTCCAAAGACTTTCATGTGATCTGGACTGTGCAACTTTCACCTGGTAATCAACCTCTGGTTCTTATATACGATCTATGCTCTTTAAATATAATATATTTTAGTAAAAAGTGAAAAAACAAATTACAACAGTATCAGTAACAAACAGAATAATAATAAAACCTATGATTTAATCCACCATTTAATCCAATTAACTTTCATTTCCCTCCAATGGCTCGGCTGCATTCCCTTTACGTCATGCTTTCTTTTTTTTTCTTTTTTTTTACAGCAGGCCAAGACAGACACTAAACAGATTTAAAGAACGTCAAAACAAAAGACTAGCATCGTCTTCGTCTCTCACTGATTTCGATGAGAATTACCAGACACCTAGTGGACAAGACGAGGATTTCAGGAATGATGGAAGTTTTCATACGGACTACAACCTGAAGTTGCAGAAAGGTTCACTCCACGAGGATCAAAAACCACAGCATTAAGTCACGACTGTGTGTACCGAAACAGTACACTGGGGGGCAGTAAAGCAGCATTAAAAAAAAACAAAAAAACAACAAC
>NC_024318.1:3151240-3157185 GCF_000523025.1 Cynoglossus semilaevis
AAACTACGTCGAGCTTTTGGTCCCGAGTCTAATAAACACTACGTTTGGCACAAAACGGCAGATAAAGGTCGGTGACGTGAGTTAAGAAGATTCTGAATATGAATACATTTAAACATAAAAATACTTCTGTCCTCAAACATGTCAAAGAGTCTGTTAGGACGACGAAGACGATGTTGTTGTTTTTTTGGTCCTATAAAGATGGAAATAGTCCTCAAATTCAACACTTTCTACTAATTATTTTGCATAAAACTGACACCTGGATGCAAATATAGCGCTCGGAATATGTGAGCTGTGTGACGGAAGAAGTCGATTGTTTATAGGAATGAACCCTTCTATCGCCAATGTCAATTCTTCGATATATTTACTCTGGAATTATTATTATTATTATTATTGCAATTTAACATGAAAAAACCCCACAAGGTTTCTTTAAAAAAGAATCATGCTTCACATCTACAGTCACCACAGAACAACACTTAGGGGTTTTGGTTCAGGTGTGTCTTGTGTTTAGGCTTGGGTTAACATTGCCATCTAGTGGACACTATGAATACTGCAAGACAACACACCGATGGCGACCTTCTGCAACTTCAGGATTGGCCAGTCTCAACCAAGCTCTACCCTAAAGGCTGGTGTGTGTGTGTGTGTGTGTGCGCGCGTGTGTGTGAGCATGCATGTTTATATTTACACCTCAGGACCTGGAAGCAGCTAAAAAGAAACACGTTCATGCTTAAACCCTCAAAGTCACCGTTCCCTCTTTTCCTCCAGTATAAATATCTACTTTTACACAACTATGTTAAATAGACCCCTCCCACTTTTGAATAAACCCAACAAAACAACCTCAACATACATCATTCAGATGATGAAACAGTCAAACAGCTTCAGAACGCGATAGAAAAAGGTTTAAAAAAAAAAAAAATTCTTTCAGGGCAGTTACTGAAAACCAACACTTCCTGTCACGTGTTAAAAAACAGAGAATACTTTAACTTTAGTCCTAACTCTGCTGCTGCTGTCCTTCTAGGTCTGAACTGTGACTGACTGTTTATTGGTTCAGTGTTTTACAGACTTTTTTAGACTAAACTAAACTAAACACTGGTTTGTTTTTTCATCCGGACGACGGACAGAACAAGGAGCAGAAACGATGGGAAACTAAGAACCAGGCTGGTGCCCCCCTCAGGTCACCAGCACCACCGGCAGCATGCACCACCTGTGAGGAGGAGCTGACAGCAGCTGGACCTCCTCCTCCTCATCATCATCATCTACATCATCATCATCTCCTAGTGTTGGACTGGTTCAGTGAAGGTCAGTCTTTCACAGTCGGGGTTCTAAAATCTAGATACTTTTGTGTGTGTGTTTGTGTGTGTGTGTGTTTTAACTGAAATATATTTTCCTCTCTGTATGTTATTTATACAACGTTCCGAGCAGCCTCCTCTTCCTCCTCCTCCTCTCGGCCAGAATTCCAGGATCAAATCCAGCCATGGAGAATAAACGCTCCAAACAGCTTTTGACTCTCAGGCAAAACCTGGAGGAAACAGTCGTAGAAAATCAACACATCACTCACTGCTTTCTGTTGTTATTTCTGTTTCAATTATTTAATATTAATAATAATATTAATAATAATAATAATCTATAACACTTTTCTTTTCTTGACACTGTTCAACAGTTTGGAAAATAAGCCCAAAACTTAGAAGTTTGAGTAATTTTCCAGGTGGAATTGTGATGAAGACGGATCACTGCAGCGGTACTGAAGACAGAACTATTTCGGAGCCTCTCACGTCGACACGTTCTCAGCTACAAATCTCCACTGACCTTCGTTAAAAACTATTATTCCTACTGAACTAAACTGGACCTAAAATCCATTGAACATAGGAAATAAAATGAACAATCGGAGCAAACAATGTAAATATTCAAATTCAAATGAAATCTCTTCAGTGACCCCCTGACCCCCGACCCCGGGGTCCTCACCTGGGCCTGTGGTGAAGATCACTGCAGCGGCGCCGCCGGAGCTCCTGAGCAGTGGAAGTGGACGTTGAGCCACTTGGCGTCTCGACGGTGCCAGACGCGGGTCTCCTCCGACTGACAGGAGCGCGGTCGACCCTGGCCGTCGATGTACTGCGTCAGCCGGATGTAGGCTATGCAGGCGGCGTCCTCTCCGATCAGGTGGACGTGGGGGTTGAGGATGGTGGTGTGGACGGGTTTGCTGTTTTTACTCAGCACTGATTGAAAAATGACGGGAGAAAAGTTTGGTCAAAAATTTTAGTGTCTGTGGATTTAAAGAAAGTCTGAACCTGAGACCGAAAATGATTCTCACGATTCTCGAAGTAGAACTTGTGGAAGTCCATTCCCTCCACCAGGTTTCCAAGAGCTTCCGGCTCAAAAGAGGTGAGTCCAGGGTCACAGATCCTCCTGTCAGCACAACAACACACACAGATATCATTCAGGCGTTTGTTAAAGTAAAAAAGAAAAAAATCCTGCTGACGTAACTCACGTGTACGCTTCAAAATCCCCGTTGTTGATGGCCTCGATCAGCTGCTCCGTCATCTTTATGATCTCCTGTTTACGAGCTGAAGATGAGGAGGCACAGGAAAAAGAGGGGAAGAAAAAGGAGAGAAGGTGAGGCATGGTTTCTAATTTTGGAGAGAGAGTCGTCCATTTTCTTTCTTTAAAGTTCCCAGATGAGCAGCTACACTGAACAATCGGACTTATGGTGGTTCAGTGAAGGTCAGTCTTTCACAGTCGGGGTTCTAAAATCTAGATACTTTTGTGTGTGTGTTTGTGTGTGTGTGTGTTTTAACTGAAATATATTTTCCTCTCTGTATGTTATTTATACAACGTTCCGAGCAGCCTCCTCTTCCTCCTCCTCCTCTCGGCCAGAATTCCAGGATCAAATCCAGCCATGGAGAATAAACGCTCCAAACAGCTTTTGACTCTCAGGCAAAACCTGGAGGAAACAGTCGTAGAAAATCAACACATCACTCACTGCTTTCTGTTGTTATTTCTGTTTCAATTATTTAATATTAATAATAATATTAATAATAATAATAATCTATAACACTTTTCTTTTCTTGACACTGTTCAACAGTTTGGAAAATAAGCCCAAAACTTAGAAGTTTGAGTAATTTTCCAGGTGGAATTGTGATGAAGACGGATCACTGCAGCGGTACTGAAGACAGAACTATTTCGGAGCCTCTCACGTCGACACGTTCTCAGCTACAAATCTCCACTGACCTTCGTTAAAAACTATTATTCCTACTGAACTAAACTGGACCTAAAATCCATTGAACATAGGAAATAAAATGAACAATCGGAGCAAACAATGTAAATATTCAAATTCAAATGAAATCTCTTCAGTGACCCCCTGACCCCCGACCCCGGGGTCCTCACCTGGGCCTGTGGTGAAGATCACTGCAGCGGCGCCGCCGGAGCTCCTGAGCAGTGGAAGTGGACGTTGAGCCACTTGGCGTCTCGACGGTGCCAGACGCGGGTCTCCTCCGACTGACAGGAGCGCGGTCGACCCTGGCCGTCGATGTACTGCGTCAGCCGGATGTAGGCTATGCAGGCGGCGTCCTCTCCGATCAGGTGGACGTGGGGGTTGAGGATGGTGGTGTGGACGGGTTTGCTGTTTTTACTCAGCACTGTTTGAGAAATGACGGGAAAAAAGTTTAGTCAAAAATTTTAGTGTCTGTGGATTTAAAGAAAGTCTGAACCTGAGACCGAAAATGATTCTCACGATTCTCGAAGTAGAACTTGTGGAAGTCCATTCCCTCCACCAGGTTTCCAAGAGCTTCCGGCTCAAAAGAGGTGAGTCCAGGGTCACAGATCCTCCTGTCAGCACAACAACACACACAGATATCATTCAGGCGTTTGTTAAAGTAAAAAAGAAAAAAATCCTGCTGACGTAACTCACGTGTACGCTTCAAAATCCCCGTTGTTGATGGCCTCGATCAGCTGCTCCGTCATCTTTATGATCTCCTGTTTACGAGCTGAAGATGAGGAGGCACAGGAAAAAGAGGGGAAGAAAAAGGAGAGAAGGTGAGGCATGGTTTCTAATTTTGGAGAGAGAGTCGTCCATTTTCTTTCTTTAAAGTTCCCAGATGAGCAGCTACACTGAACAATCGGACTCATGGCCTGCCGTTACGCCTCTAGGCCTGAAGATGGCAGCAAAGGAAGAAAAGCTAGTGCTGCTCAGCGTCACGATGTGGTCAAATTTTAAAAAAAGTAATCGACAACGCGGAGAAAAATAAATTACAATACAATTGAATAAAAAAATTAAATCTGATGTTGGCCTGTAGAGGTCACCAGAGAGTTTTTATTAACAATGTTAAAGCATGCAGAGAAGGTAAAAAAGGTTCAGACATGTACCTTTCCTACCTTTCAGCTCCTCCTCTTCTGTGTTGTTGCAGCTCTCAGTGGAACCCTGTCAAAGACAACAGGTGGACACAGTGGGACAGAAGAGTGGGTGGACGGGAGAGACACAGAGACATCACAGGACAGTTCACAGGTTTTTTTTTTTTTTAATTTAAAAGTTAAATGGAACTGGGAAGCGGTGGCTCATATTGACACAGAGACAGGCGGATGGATGGGGGGACAGACTGGACGGGGGGGTGGTGGGGGTGAGGTGGACGATGACGACGACTCCGTCCTCCCAGGAGCACAAACCAGCCAGGAAAGGACGTGGATTTTAATTTGATTTGTATGTTGAACGACTTGAACGAGGAAAAAATTTTTTAAAAAACCCTATTATTTTTACAACAAAGTCAAGGTTTTAGCTCCTAATATACTATGAAGGGAGGAAAAAAAGTTTAAAAAAAAACAAACATTATTTTTATAACAAAGTCAAGGTTTTAGCTCCTAATATTTAATATATTTAATATATAAATTGCCTTTTAAAATATATTTTTGTTCACCAATAAGTTAATAAGTTTTGGTTTACGTAGCTTTAACTATTTTGTGCTAACTTCAAATTTAATATATTAAATATATAAACTGCCTTTTAAAATATATTTTTGTTCACCAATAAGTTAATAAGTTTTGGTTTACGTAGCTTTAACTATTTTGTGCTAACTTCAAGATACTGCTAAAATACGGAACCCTGATTCAGGGAATGTTTGAAATGTTTGTTTTTACCTTTTTTAATATTTGAATGTGTTTTATTTTCTGCCCATTTTGCGTATTTTTTATCTTGTAATTTTCAGTGTTGTCTTTAACTTGCTGCACAGTCTCTAAGACTAATTATTCTTCAGAGACTAACGGCACCAGTAGAATAATTAGACCTGGATCGTTAGGACCTAACGGTGTGATGAAACAGGCTGCGTCTCAGTGGCTTCAGCAGGTCGTCGGTTTATCGATCCGTTCAGAAGGTTACTCTGCACTAATTAATTAAAACCAAATGTCACCGAACACAAAGGAAAAGGAAGAAATCTTTGAAAGCAGCCAGAAGTGGGATGTTAGAATTTTACTGAAAAAAAAAAGCCTCAGTGCCAACAAGACAAAAACTCTATTGAAATAAGTCTTTCATTAATTTTTCTTAATTAAACAGGAGAGGGCGCTGCGCATGACGCCATCATTGTTGTAAAAGAAGATCCTGCAGAAGTTTCTGACATTAGCAGCAGCTGATCGTTAATCATGCACCAGTTAGTTTGTTAATTGTTAATTGGTTAGTTGTTAACTCAGGCTGCTGGTTAAGAGTTAATTAACTATTACGATTAGAGAGACTTATCTGTAGTTACTGGGGAGTGTTAGTCGTTGCCATGGTAACAGTCGGGGCAGAAGAACAGCTTACCTTGGTGCCGTCAGCTGGGTTGTGAACAACAGTGGTCTGGGCTTCCTGGGGGAGGCAGGAGAGACTTTACCATGCAGGGATGGAATGAGTGGAGGTGAGAGGACGGACGGAAGGAAGGAAGGAAGGAAGGAAGGAAGGAAGGAAGGAATAAAGGAAGGAAGGAAGGAAG
>NC_024318.1:3157249-3162271 GCF_000523025.1 Cynoglossus semilaevis
TAAGGAAGGAGGGAGGGCAAGAAGGAAGGAAGGAAGGAAGGAGGGAGGGCAGGAAGGAAGTAAGGAAGGAGGGAGGGAGGGTAAAACGCCAGGGAATATCAACAAATATTCCATGACAAACGTAAAAAGACAAGACGTTGACATTTGTTTTTTCTGCAGCAAAATCCTGATCCAATGAAAACCCCTTCCACAGGGTCATGACTGAGACACAGGGGGCGCTCTGTGATGTTCATGTCACCTCAAATAAGTTAACGTCAGAAATACGAATGGTAAATTCTGAAAAGCCAATATAAATCCTGACGTGTTAATGAAGCTCCGGAACATTCACCGTTTTATTAGGAGAGGAAATCAAACCGTCAACTCTGGCTCAGTCAGGTTTCCTCTGTGTTTTGGGAGAATGTGCCGCCCAGTTCATAAAGTGTTGTCACCTGAGATTGATCACATCAACTCTGACTGTGACAGCGTGACAGTTTCAACTGGAGTTGGTGTCAATGAAGTGACAAAACTGAATTCAAACATCGTGACACTTGTCCCCCGTGTCCTGAGGGTTTTTTTTCAACTCTCTTTTCAACTTTTTCACAAACAAAAAAGTCACAGTTTGATGTCCAGTAATAAGTTGGTTTTTTTTTTAGTTGTGCACCTTCCAAATGTCTGGGGCCAGAACAACCCCTGTTATGGGCCACCACAGGCCCGTGGGCCACATGTTTGACACCATAGTTCCAGATAATGATAATTTAATTGGTCAGCTTTTGTGATAATTTTGAGATTTACTTCCATCACAACTCTTGCCCCATGTGCTGTAGGGTGAAATACCACACGACCTCAGTCTTGACCCTTGACCCCCAGAGACATTTAGGAAAAAGCAAATCCAAGACCTTCAGAACACGTGGAGAGTAGAGAAGTGAGTCACAAACATCTAAGATCATGACCAACACTGAGAAACATCCTCCAGGAAATACAACCCCCCCCCCCCCCCCCCGAAGAAACGCAGCTCCTTCGTTAACAAACAGAAGTCTGAGTTTCTGAAGTTCATCTTCAGCAGACGTTAGATCGACGTCAGGAAACGGATCAGTGATTGTTGTGGAGCTGCCTTCATTTACTGATCCGATAAATTTACATTTTCATTATATATAAAATATGAATAAAATCCACTTCATGTGTTAAAGCAGGAGCTTCGTTCTGTCTCCACAGACCAGATCCTGTTTTACCCAGAAATCCTGACATATCGCAGGGATTGTTAAACGTCAGTGTTAAAAATGATCCCAATGATGATGGAGCTAAACTTCCTCAAAAGTTTCAAAAAACTGAACTGCATCATTGACACAGCACTGTTAAATGTTAGCCAAAGCTAAAGCTAAATAACTTTTTTGTTAATGAATAAAGGTTAGCATAACATCTCAGTCAGCTAAGACGTGACGTGTCGACCAAAAAAAAAAAAACTTCTCGTTAAAACGAGTAAATTTATCTCTGTCATCACTGATCGATCAAACAAACTTCACAGCCACAACGTCATCACCTTTAACCACCACCTTTGATGGAGCAGCTGTTCAACCTTGATTTATTTTATCCTCAACTCAGTTCTGGTAAAACAACCACGTGGCACTTGAAAATCAAACCATCCAGACTCAGGTAACAAAGCTGAAAACACAAAGGAGTCGCAACAAAGTGGACGCCGTGATTGAAGCGTCTGCTGCTGTTCTGCAAAATGAAAGTCATTTGTCTCCGTCAGTGCTGTGCACCATGTTCATTTATCCACCAGGGGTCTGGGTAAAACAGGAGCCAGGGGAGACACTAAACACCAACACACACACCAAACAAACAGGCGTTTCATTTCAAAGTCATCAAATCCACCCCGAGAAGTCACGACTGGTGTTTCAGGACAGAGGGTGGAGGATGAGGTTCAGGGGAGAGAATTTGACTCCCATGGTTTAAGTCAACGTGGGATGAATCAACAAGAAAGAATTTGAAAGAAGTGGAGAGAACGAAACCTGAAGAAGGTGAAACCATAAAGTGATGTCTTAAAAAAAAACAACAGAATTTAAAGAGAGATGAAGGAGTACCATCGGTGCCGTCGATGACATGCTGCTGTCTTTGGTGCTGCTGCTGCTGACTACACTGTTTTTACTGCTGTTTCCCTGCGACAGGGGCAAAGAAACACAACAAACCGTAATTGTTTCACTACTCCCAGCAGGTTTAAAGCAGCGGCGCAGATTAGCCGACCCTGGTGGGAAAAACGCAATTGTATTAACAGAAAAATGAACCTTTTATGAAAAAAAAGGGGAAAAATAAAGATAATATTTATCGCAAAACTTGGAAAAAAATTTAACATTTTTACAAACAGAGCTGGAGCCTCCAATAATGAACTTTATTAGTTCAACGGTTTAAACCCAGACAGCGGCTTTATTAATGTGCTGTATGTTGATGTAATCATCAGGTCAAAGGTCAGACCGTCTGACGTCCGAGGACAGACAGGTCGGATGGGCATGAGTGTGTGGAGGTTTGAGGGAGGACGTCGACCTTCCCAATGATTTCTGCTGCACATGTGGATGAAATGTCAGCGTCGACGCCTCCTAGCTACAGGGACGTGTAAATGACAGAGGCGGGAATGGAGGAGGAGACAAGCAGGAAAAGAAAGAACGATGGCTGGAGACGACAGAGCCGACCTCACCATTAAACACACACTCGAGCTGGACTTCCTTTTCTGACAGACAGCAACGAGGAGGAAGAGGAGGAAGAAGAGGAAGAGGAGGAGGAGGAGCAGGGAAGAAATAAGGGATCAACAGAAAACAAAGAAACAAGAAAGGAAGGATTTGAGACAGTAATAAAAAAGAGAAAACGTCTGGTCCGACCCGAGAACAACCAATAAGAAGATAAACAGCAGCAGGAAAAAAAATATATCGACGGGGGAAATGGAGAGGGAAAAATAAAACTTTAAAGTTAAGTAGAAAAAATATTTCTTTCTTCTTCTTAAAAAGAAGATTCTTAAAAAATATTTATTATTCCTTGAAATTCATCTTAAGTTTATATATACACTATATGTATAATTATTATTTAAGTTATTTTATTATTCAAAATTATTTCTAATCTAAAAAATGTAATTTCTATCAAAACCAAGATTAGTTTTATTTTCCTTTTTTTTCAAAATACTTTTTATATTGTGAAATAAGTTTTTTAAGTCTGTAAATGTTAATTTTTTTATTCTTTATTTTTCTACTCTTTTTCTACTTTTCTGAAAAAGCACCAGAACATAAAAGTTTATACAGAAAGATTTCACTGAAGTATTGTTAGTCCGAGAGGAAAAGAGAGGAAAGAAAAAAGAAAGTTTAAAAAACGCTGACAGAAACTTACCTTCACTCCGTCCGACTTTTTGTTCAGTAACGTTTTACAGGCTGAAAGAAAAAGATGAGAAAAGAGCAGTGTTTATTTTAATTACTCAGACATTTTTTCAGACATAAGTTTCAATAGTATTAAAACAATGAAGAATCACTTTGAGTTTACGTCAGATTCAGATTCTTTACATCATCATACTGTTAAATTAATAACCTGAATATTTTGCACCAAAATAAAATAATTAAAAAAAAAATCCTCAAATAAATTTAGTTACCTTAAAAAATAAATAAAACCTTCACTAGATGACATTTATTCTGAACTCCAAAAGTCACTTACCTTCCATTGTTACAGAGGAAAGGCAGGTAAAGAAAGAAAACATCAGACGGTTCAGTGTCTGTGCTGCTGCACCTCTCACTTTGTCACTTCATGTCAATCATGCCATGACTCCGACTCGTCACCACGGACATATTTTCATGCAGCATCCAATTCACCTTCGTTTCATTTGTTTAAAAACCTCCGACGGAGGCAGCGTGTTTATAAAAGTCAAACTGAGAATCTGTCGCATCAAACGATCAGCCACCACTGGGTCACACCAGGATTCTTCCTCCGTTCACACCATGAGCAACGTGAACAGCGCGTCCTGTCATGTGACCGACCCCGGACAAGGGTCGAAGGTCGAAGGTTCAGTTTGCTTAAAAAAAAAAAAAATCAGGCGATCTCTAGGTGTCGTGCATTTGATCTAAAGCATTGGAAAAGAGCAGGCAGGAGAGAGGACTGATACCAAAACTGTGGACTGCAGCTCCCCATGCAGGTCAGCATTCTGTAAAGTACTGGACGCTCATTCACTCATTCACATGCTGGACCGGCTTTAAGGCCCCGTTCACACCTGGTTTTCACATCATTTCAGAGAGATCTGATCACAGGGTTCACCTCGGTTTCATCAACACCTTCACATCACTCTGTTGTTCATGAGGCTTCACAGCTCTTCATCCTGGACGAGGAGTCTGTGATTGGTCTGTGGTGGTCACTTCATCAATGTGTCATTTTTTCTTAAATTTTTCTTAAAGATGTCTTTTCTCAGCCCAAAATTAAAATGACTTTTCCCTGAGGAAATCAAGTTCTATCAAATCTAATCCACTACATAAACTGTTAATCCAACTTAATCTAGTCATGATGCTGTAGTTCAGGTTCTCAGCTACAGACGACCTGCTGTCGTCATCTAAACAAAAACCAAACAGGAAGTGAAACTTCTTGTATTGGTCAACAATTGAAATCAAGACGAAACAATCCATCCAATCAGCTCTGACTTTATAATTTAAACCAAGGGATCAAACGAAGGTGAGATCCAATCACAGCAAATCATAGTGTTTTTTTTATTATATCTAAACTGTTAAAAAAACAATAATAATGTATAAAAAAAAATCATTTTTGGTTTATCTTAAAACTTTTTGACTTCATCTCTATGTATATATAGATATATAGTTATATTTTATATCCTATATTGGCTACTGGAGGTGAGATCCGCCGTGACAGATGTTCGAACCAGGTCTGACTGAAGTCTTAGAGCCAGAGTTATGCAGAGGAAAGGTTGCAGCGAGCACAACAAGGAGGCATTCACTGGGCGTCAGCCGAGAGCCGAGTGTTTTTGATGCTGCAGTGGTTTATGGTTCTGGGTGGTTTTTTTTAGTTTAT
>NC_024318.1:3162306-3168584 GCF_000523025.1 Cynoglossus semilaevis
TCTGAGTCTGGACGTCATCGACAACGCAGCATCCTGACAGCTAAGGTTCAAGGTTCCCTCTGACATATGTCTGTGTGTTTCTGAGATGCGTCATTGTCCTATCACAGGTCGTCCGTCAGTGAGCAGGCAGCAGGCAACAGGTGGAGGGGGGGGGGTTCAAGCAGCTCAGGCTTCATGCCCGACTCCAGGCTAAGACCCTCTACAGCGGACGTACCTTCCTGTGCCATTGCGGCCGTGCTGGTGGTGGCGGCAGGGCTGGTGTGCTGCCGTCCCACTAGTGGACAGAGAGGGATTTAATGTGGGTCCACAGGTGGGACATGAGCTTCACAAAAAATCGTTCCTCAACTAACTGCCCACCTGCCCTTTGACATTCAGCTGCATCTGCTCAACATCGAGCTAAAGTAAAACTACTGTATCTGACTGACGCACTACACATGGAAAACCAGCAGGAGGGGCCATGATGCCTTCATTGCCGGAACGCCTTCACACCTAGAGACACGTGGGTGTGCAGTAGCACCGTGCCTAAAAAGCTAACGTAGCTAATTCGCTATTTTGGGGGCTAACAACAGATTTTGAATTCTCTCCCTCTGTGTCCAGAGAGGCTTCGCTGACGATGCAACGGACAGAAAGATCTAGAACGACCAGAACCCATCTTCTCTCTTCTACAGTCTGGACCGGTCGCCCACACAGTAATCTACCACCACTGCGTTACTTACTCTACACGAAGGCATGTAAACAAAAAGCTCGTAGCGATAATGCATTAGCCCGGCGTTAGCGCAGGTCCAGACCACAAAGTGTGTCTGCTCACATGGAGACAGTAAAAATCCCTGATGGGTAAAAAAAAAACAGAAAATCTATATAAACTGCAGACAGAGCTGTTAGCCGTGAGGGAAGCAGGAACACGAATAAATATGTAAACAGATTAGGAGGATAATGGAGTGTGATGCAGAAGATTAAGAAGAAGAAAAAAAACAAAAACAAATGAGATGTTTGGTAACAGGATGTAATTCCACGTGAGTATCTGAGCTAAATAAAAGTAAAGTGATGGGTAAACCAGTGGTTCCCAAAATGGGGGGCGTGGTGCTACTGTGGGACGGCACAAACCAAACAATTATTGTGATTTTATGATCGGTATTAAAACCCGAACTCACCTGAAAAGTTTCTGGACACCAGCATCGTGGTCAGGATGGCTCCCTGGAAAGACACGAAAATTAAATATCACAACAGATCCACACGTGACTGGGTTAAAGAACTGATTTTACTGTGTGTCTGTGTGTGTGTGTGTGTGTGTGTGAGACGCTACGTTTGAGTTTCCTCCTGGCGTTGAACTTGCGCAGACATTCGACAGTCTCCTGACGGTGCATCATGGACGCCACAGTGGAGCGTTGCTGTGAGGAGAGACCAGAGTCGATGAAGTGAAGAATCAAGTTATTGATTTATATTGATTTATTTAATATTTAACTGTGTTAGTTATGTATTTATGTTTTAATTAAGACACGTGTTCTAGGTCACATTTAGTAATGTTAATTTATCGTAATTAATCATAATAAAAATCAAAAATAATAAATCCTTACGTGTCTGTTTTCTTCTCTACACTTTTTGCCTTTTTTTATTGTTCTAATAATAAAACATAAATTGTTTTTTTAAGGCCGTTAACTTCGATTTCACATTGCCACCCAGTGGTATTTAACGGCACTGGGGGCAGATCAGTTGTGAAGGTATCAATACTGTGATAGCAGGGTATTGATTCAGGATCAATAACAACATGTTTACTCTCTCCTTCTTACTACAGTATTTACTGTTGAGACACACATACACACACTCGTTTGTGAGTCACTACGAATGCATGTGTTTGAATAATTAACAGTAAATACAAAAACCTTATGTTTTTTTTTTACGTTACTGCATCTGACTTTGATCTCTCAAAGTTATGAAATAGAAGTGGGAATTTTATTTTTAATAAAAATTCTGACTATCATTTTTCACAAATGTGCTAAAAATCAAAAGTCATCAAGAGACAAAGATTCAACTGGAAATAAATTAACCAGTTCAATAAAACAACTGTCCAGGGCAGGGGTTTTCAAAGCATGAGGTGCACTTTGATCTCTCAAAGTTATGAAATAGAAGTGGGAATTTTATTTTTTATTAAAATTATGACTATAATTTTTCACAAATCTGAGTCTGAGCACAAATCAAATGTTCTGGAAAAATAAAAGGTGAAAAACAGGAGTGGTGTTTCTGACTTACGCAGACCCACGGATGTTTGAGAGCCTGGTCGGCCGTGATCCGTTTGGCGGGGTTGATCGTCAACATCTGATTGATCAGGTTCTTGGCCTCGGGGGTCACAGTGTCCCACTCTGGGGAGGGAAACTGGAGGAGGAGGAGGAAGAAGAACGTTACCTTCTGTATCTATTATATAGAATTTAATGGGAAAAAAAATGATTTAAAAAGAAAAAAAAGAGTTGAACCCAATCGACACCAAACGTGTTACTACGAAACAAACAAAAAAAAAGAAGTGAATTTGTGTTTTTACATTTTTTATTTTTTCTCAATTATGTAAGAAAAATATTGAAACGAGAAAGTGTAAAGTGAAGGTATGAATGATGAAACGCTGAGATTCAGGACGTGCAGATTACTACCCCGGCTCATCTCAGTCCTTTCATATAAACCCTTCATATTATGCACATTCATTAGATGCGGTTGCTTGCAATTATGGAAATTAATACGGATATTAAACTCCCATCTCCCTGAAGACGACGACACCATCTGATAAACTGAGCTCCGCTGGTGTTTGACTTTTATTGCCTACAACAGTGAATATACAAAAAAAAAAAATGCCAGAACAAGAAGTGAGCAATTAAGAAAAAGGGGAAAAGAATAGAAAATTAATTTCTGGATTATTTGCTGCACAGAATTCCACAGTGTGTTTTCTCTCCTTTGGCATTAATTAGATTTTGGGTTTCAGCGACAGGTGAAGCAGCAGCCGAGGAATACGAGCTCCATAAAAGAGGAACGTTTATTAGAGCTGCATGGATCAATATTTTTATATTAATAATAGATCACATTACCAGACCATCTCTCCTGTGACCTGTGTTTCACCTCAGTGGAAGACGCACTATTTGTTTTGTTTTTTTCCAAGAACTTTCCTGAGAAATCATTGAAAATTTTTTTCAGGGCAACAAAAAGTTCGTTATACAGTTGTGTTTATCTTTTTAAAATATCCTGAACCTGAAGTGTTTGTGTATTTTTCTTATTTTCAACATTAATCAAGCAGGCCGGATTGAACACCCTAGTGAGCCGGACTCTTTTTTTTTTGTAGCTCAAACGGAACGAAAGTAAGAAACAAAAAGATGGAGTTGTGAAAGCAAGAAGAGCGGGAAGTGTTGGTGCGTAACAAACAGCAGGCGTCATTTCTCACACAAACACGTGAAGGACAATGAAAAGTGTGAATGTACTCGATGGGGGAAGAAACAAAGCCACAGCTTCATGTCCTAACATACCATTCTCAGGAAGACTAACTGGAAACAGTGTTTTATTAAAGGTGTCGTCACCAGGTGGCGTTTCTGCCGACGCTGGTATTTACATCACCTGGTCTCTGGTAAAAACACTGCTGCAAGCACAGTGGAAGTCTGACTCATGTTTGGAAATGGAAATAAACCCAGGATGAGGCTCCGGCTGCAGCACAGACAGTGTTGCCACCGGCGTCGTACCGTCACCTCCGTCACGTCTTATATAGATTTAAAGAAAAATAAATAAATAAAAAAATCAGTGTGACTTACATCGTATGCACCGGCCTTGATTTGTTGGTACAGTTTGTGCTGGTCCTCGTCCCAGAAGGGAGGGTAGCCCACCAACAGGATGTACAGGATCACACCTGACACACACACACACACACACAACAGTCTGTTTGAATGAACTGTGAAAAACAAAACAAAAAAAGGTGTGTGACTGTTTTAACTGCAGTCGGACTTTTCCAGAGACTGTAACGTTCACTGACCACAGGCCCAAATGTCCACAGGTTTGCCGTACGGGTCCTTCCTCAACACCTCTGGAGACAGGTACCCTGGAGTTCCTGCAAAACCTGGGAATTCACGAAAGAAAAAAAAAATCCACATTTTTATCATCTGAATGTATAAATTATAATAATATTTTTAAAAGTATTATAATTATTTAATAATTATATTAATAATAATGAAACTTTAATAATACTGATAATAATGGTTATTAGTATTTACATATCATTATTGTAATAAGAATAATCACTATTATCATTATTATCACTATAATAATGATAATAATAGTTATAATTATTTAGTTATAAATGAGTAAGAAATCATGGAGTAGCTGAGAATCATGGTCTAAAATGGTTCTCATCTCTGACCTTCACACTGTCACTTACTGTTTAGATCAATGTGTTGAGTGAAAAAAAGTATCAGGATCAACTGTAACAGACTGAAGTACTGCTGTACAATAATTTGTTTTTGCACCATTTTCTTTTTTCTGTTGCTGGTGCCTGGTAACTTCCCCCTGGTCCGACGTCCACAGAGTCACACCACATCAGACATTCACTTCATTTTCTCTCAGTTTCTGTTTATCATTTATCAGAGACACAGGAAGAAAACAGAGGAGGATTCTCACCAAACCAGGCCTGCTGGTCTCCCTGCACCTCGATGGCCAAACCAAAGTCTGCCAGTTTCACCGATGCTCCCTTCATCTTACTGGCCAGGAGGAGGTTTTCTGGCTGCAGCACAAAGACAATCAACTCTTTACAGTTAAGAGGAAAAAAAAACACTCCGACCAGCAGCAAAAAATAATGATGAAAAATAGGCAAAAGAATTGTTGCACAGCTGCAAAAACAATAGTTAAAAATAAAGGCAGCTGTTCAGACAAAATCGGTCCTCAGTTTTCTAAACACTTCTGTTCATTTAACAAACAGTAGTGACTGAAATTTTTAGTCTGTCTCTCCTCCCTCGCTCTACCTTCTCTAGTGGCCAGATGTGGAACAGTCACAGGGAGGAAGAAAGAGACAGGTGAGGAGGAGGTGAGGAAAGAACTGAAAAAAAACCTCCAAAAAAACAGAGAGAGGGGTGGGGGGTGGGGGGTGTGCTGTGATGAGTCCCAGCTCTGGAGCTGCAGTGGCCGGTGACCTCACCCTGCAGTTACCACGGCAACCGGGCCTGCCACCAGCCAAGAGCACCACTTCTCAAATGTGTGTTTGTGTGTCCTGTGTGGTTGGCATCAGCAGCAGGTTAGGTTGTACAGCACTGATACAGATGCTACATATGACTGTCGCCTCCTGCAGGTCAACCAAGGAAGGAAAAAAAATAAGACGACTGGAAAAACAAATATAACAATAAAAAAGTCTCATCTATGTCTCACCAAATGCTGTAAAATACAGGAAAAAAAAAAAAAGAAGACGACTGGAAAAACAAATATAACGAAAAATTAACAAAACACAATCTTCTCTATAAACTCAAACTCAAAAGTCAAAGTTAAAAGATATAATTCCACAAAAAACAACACTTTAAAAATAAAGGTTAATTCAAACCTCACACTAAACCCTCCCACACACTGACAAATAAAAAAAATAAAAAATTACCCAGAGTACCACTGGAGGGAGCTCAAGTACCACCAGTGGTACCCACACCATAGTTTGAGAACCACAGACCTGGTCAATGATCTTTACTGGTAGTTGACGCTCAACACAACGACTCGATTTAAAACCTGGTTTCATTTCATTTATTTTTGCAGTCAGATAAAAAATAAAATCCCTTTTCTTTTCCCTCCACTGATATTCTATAAATACACATTCTCTCTGTTAAACCTCTTATGTGGGATACGTGACTGTTAGAACACGGGCAGGACGAGAACATCTGCTGTTAATCTGAATGTTTGTCACACACTTGGATCCATTTATGTCAAAATCAAAACAGAATCTAATTGGCTCTGAGCACTAAGCATTATTTTTTATTTATTTATTTTAATTATGTTTTTTTCTTGGCCTCAAAACCACATTTGTAGAATGAAAAGGGTTTCTGCTAAAAATATATATTTTTTTCTTTGTTCTCATCCTAAATCATTAACATGTCTGTCCTAATCTCTCTCTCTGAGCCAAATCTCATACATTTATCCAGATAAAAATAAAAACTCATCTCACATCTCTGACAGAAAACAGAAAATATTAAGCCTATATATTTGTTCTGAACGTCCCTTCACGACCATAAAAAATAACTTTTCAACCCCAAAAAAAACCAAAACATCTGAGGTCAAAGAGCTGC
>NC_024318.1:3168816-3181888 GCF_000523025.1 Cynoglossus semilaevis
TCTTCGCTTAAGTTGTCCTTAACGTCACTGGATGACGTCTGTACCACCGGGTGTGTGTGTGTTTTTATCCACGTCACAAATCTCTGCTCGTATCTTAGCACCGTTTCTCAGACAGCCTTGTCTGATGTCCCATGTTCCCCTGCTGCTGCTGTGATAACTCACCTTCAGGTCCCTGTGCACAATGTCATGCTGGTGGATGTGACTAACGCTCTCCAGGATCTGATTGATGCAGTGGCTGAAAGAGACAGAGACGGATGAGAACGAGGAGGAGGGAACATCTGTCACAGAGTCACAGAACCAGACAAAGAGAACGGGTCAAAGAACCAGAGCTGGTCGACTTCATACAGGTGTAAATCAACCAAGGAACCATCCATCATACATCCATCCATCCACTGACTACCCTACTGACTGTATCTGATGGGAGTGTGTGGTGGGATTGTGGGAAAACAAGCACAGGCACCAAAAACTTAAAAACAAGGACGTTTGAAATTAAACGTCTCTCAAATCACATTTATTTTGATATTATTATAATTTCAAAATATTAAAATTTTTTTTTAATACTTAAGAGACATGTTCTTCTTGGACCGTGTCAAATGAACCACGGACTGGGACTAGTCCAGGTACCAGGGAAGAAACAATTCTCTTCATCACCTACTCCTCTTCTCTGACCTCAGTTAAAAAACTTTTCAGGTCAAAGTGAGTTTCCAGGACTGGGATTATTTATTAATGAAACTACAGCTACAATGGCTGAGTCACACATTCAGAGAGGATGTTTACACCCGCTGAGGGAGGTGTCACAGCAGCGCTGCTGCTGCCAGACCACAGACAACATTAGCCACACTGACAGACGGCACACTTTAGTGCAGTTCGTTTTTTTTTATCCAGCAGCTTCAAGTTTGACCTTGTGCACGTGTGAAAAAAAAAAAAGTTCACGACATGCACAAACACACACATGATGATGAATTGTACCTGGCGTCGGCCTCGCTGTAATACTCTCTGGCGACGATGTCTTCAAACAGCTCTCCTCCGGTGACTCTGCAGACGAGACGTGACACTGAGGAGGAGGCGTTCTCCAGCACACACTCCAGAAAACATCATGACAAGTCGTCTGACGGCTGACACCCAGGAGGATGTTGATTTTTTTATAGATGTCCCCTGAGTGTTTGCTGATCTGTGTGTAAAACTTTACAAGGACGTACTGTAAAACTACGTCTGGAAGAGAAACTTCTCACCTCTGTAGTCGATGGACATTAGTGGTTCAACAAAGCCTGACTTTGAGTTTGATAAAAACTCACAGATTAACGTGATCCTGTGACTGAACAGTCAAAGGCTGACTGACATTTATTGTACCTTTTAGATACGTGAACCGTAACAAAACAAACTGCTACCATATGCTGTATGTATATTGTTTATTTAGGAAGTTGTGAGTTTCATCACAACTTCCTGAAGTTGAACAACCGGTAATGTTTGCTCAAAGACTTTCTAAATGACCTGTTCTAAGATGGAAAACAAAAGAAAAATTACATCAGAAATCCTGTGGTGCTAAATGACTTGTATTGTACGTAAACTCAAAAACTGTCTGTGTGTATTTGTCCGTGTGACTTACAGGTCAAAGACCAGGTAGTGGAATCCTTCCTCTGAGATACTGTCATGGAGTCGTACTGAGGAGGAGACACACAAAAAAAAACAAAAAAAACACACACAGTCAGTGTGTGTGTGTTTTTTTTACAAAGTTACATTATAAAACTAATTCACAGTTTCCATCAGACCAAGAGAGTTTAAAGGAAGAGGAGACAAAACGTGACGTGGACAGAACGACAGCAAACACACAGGACTCAGAACAAACATATATATGTATATATAAATATATACATACACATGTTAATGAATAGGCCCCTAAAGTTCCACTTATTTTCTCACCTATGTTGGCATGTTTCAGCAGACGGCAGATTCTGGCCTCTCGCTCCAACTTCTGATGATCTGAGGATGAAACAGAGCAGAAACATCAACAACAGAGGTTGATGAGCCGTATTTTTAAAGACACAAAGAGTGAAATCAGTGACGTATGAAGTAAAACGAAAACACAAAAACACAATAACCACACACACAATACTCCAGCCTTAACCCTGACCAAATACATTACACTACAATAATTTAGCAGAGACTTTTATCCACAATTTACAATTTGAGTCGGTCAATCAACAATGGAGCTACAGTAAACGTACAAAATACATAAATAATAAATAGTAAAAGTACAGTTATATTCATAGTAGGTTATAGAGTAAGAAGAATAGTACGCCAACACAAATATAATATAACTAATAATAATATATAATACAAATATATTCCTAACCTTAATCCTAATCTAATCTACTCTGATCTTGACTGGAAATAAATCTTGAACCTGGAGCACTGACAGACTGACATTAAGACTAATTCACAGAGACAGAAAAAGAAATGACATCGTCTGTTGCACCGTATTAAAGGTCAAAGTTCACAAAAGATTCTGTCTGGAAAAATAAATAAATAAATAAATAAATAAAAAGCCCAGACAGCTGCTGACCACAGTGAACAGGCGGACTTCATTTGTCCGCAGCACGTGTTCCTGTTTGATCCGGTCACAGACAGACACAGAAATGTAACACACACACACACACACAGTCTGTTCTCATAAAAACCTGAGGTTGATTTAAGAGGACAGAGAGGAAGTACAGAACCACTGATCCTGATGATGTGGTGATGAGTCAGCAGAGTTAGCTCGACTGCTGCTAATTGACCAGAGGAATTAGCGGTCGATCCTTCTGTCAGTAAACCAGTCAGTCAGTTTTATCAGTTCAGTAAAACCACTGTAACAGGCAGTGAAGTCCACGTCAGAACCAAGACACACGGGAACTCTGTCTTAGGCTAGTTATTTAATTAAAGTAATTCAATTTTTCTTGACATTTTTGATGCTAACCTATAGCTTTGTGTGTCACACATTTAGCTTTTTTTTATTATTTTAATTTTTTTTTTTTTATGCTAACCTACAGCTTTGTGTCACATATTTAGCTTTTTTTTTTATTTTAATTTTTTTTTTTTATTTAGCTTTTTTTTATTATTTTATTTATTTTTTTTACAACTTTTTAAAAAACTTTGTCTTTTCAATGTTGTCCTTGTCATTGTGGAGTCAAGTACAAAGGCAGGGCATAAAGAAGCCTTTGGTGCAGTGGAGGCCTCGCTGAACTTTGACCTCTGCTCAAGTACTGCATAGGTTTGAGTGAGAATTATCCGTCTGTTGATATTATTATTAAATTACAGTTTTAATAACGTGAATCATATTAACTGAGAGATATTAAAGTTGACCCTGTGCCTCTGACCTCCAGGGTCAGCCAATCAAACAAGAGCATTCACTTCAGTAACCCGGCAGAGTTCAGATCTCTCTCACACTCATTTCACTAGGGTCAGCGAGAGAACTGGAAGCACACAGCAGACATTCCAGATCCTTCTCTCTGAGCCAGATGGGATTTTTAGGCTGATTTTATTCTTAGAAGTTGGACCGTTCTGCAAAAATAGAACAATTTCTCAAGGCTGGCCCAAGATTCTGGCTCTGTTCAGCTGGTGATGGTAGACACTGTTGGCAGCTAAACATCTACAGACAAGTCACAGAGTTCTCAATAGAACGCAGCAAAAAAAGTTCCGTCTACAAAAAGAAAAAAGAACAAGGCAGAGTGAGAGTATTAATACAGTGGCAAAAATAAAACACAAACGTATTTTCTGTGTGAGGAGCAGCGTAAGTGAGTGTCGGCCCTTAGGTATAATTAAACTGTTAAAAAAAAAAAAGTCGACAAATTTTGTCGTTAAAAATTTGAAAAAACTGTTGAAACTAAGTCTAACAGTTACTGATTTTTTAAGAAATAATACAAAGATACAGAATTGGTAAAAAAAATTACAATAAAACAGCACAACTGAAAATAGCTTTGAAATATTCATAGGCAACACGGACCACCTGTGGTCCTCGACCCAGATGTTTTTTTGCCTGTAGATCTTAAAGATGTTGATGTAATGTCATATATGTTCAAGTCTGTAAATGACTGAGTCAGGACTCACTCAGAAGAGAGGTCAGGTCAGATCAGGCCCAGATCAGACCAGACTATAAATAGACCAAAGCCCTGAATCAGACTGACCAGGTCAACACTGCATCACTGAGTAGAGAGACAGACGCAAAGAGACAGCAGGAGAGAGAGAGAGATTTGACTTCACTGAGTGAACTCTAATCTTTTCTCCACTTGAACTTCTTTGCCAGCAGCATCAAAAACTGGGTTCAGTCTGTGGGGTCAATCTAGGGTCAGTGGACCAAAGCTGGGTCTCATGTCTTCTGGAGCAGATCAACTTTTTATCCCATCGTCTTCTACTGCTTACGGGCTTCATTTATAACCATTCACATTCACGCAATCATGGTTAGTTCAGAGTACAATATTTATAACTTGAATGTTGTCAAAGATGTGCTGACAGGAGGTTAGTGAGATAAGCACAATATTTATAACTTGAATGTTGTGCTGACAGGAGGTTAGTGAGATAAGAACTTAGAACAGTATATATGGTGAATTGTATGCGTGTGTTCATTTTTGACAAAAAAAAAAAAGGCTATAACCAATGCATCCGTCCATTGTTGAATCAACAAAGAAAATCCAACAAGTAGATCGTTCCCTGCCAACATAGGGAAAATTCCCCAGGATTCATTGCCTACTGCTGACAATTTCTTTTTTTTTTTTAAGCAGATGGCAGTAGAAGACACTAAAACGTCTGAGGAATACAGCTAATGGGCTTCAACTCAATTAAACAGCTTAGTCTGTTATATTGCACGCTGTAAATTATCTGTACCATGTCCAGCTGCAGCTCTGTTGCTACGCGACTACATCAAGGCTGGGAAACATTTGGTGACGTGACGTAAGGGACGCTCCGCGGAGGATTCATCTGGGCCCCACGACAAGACGATTGTAACGTCTGCCTCGACTTCACAACGTGATTGTGACTGAACAATGTTTCACCGACAGCTGTGTGAGAAGTGTTGAGGTTCCATTTCCATTGCACTGTACCACAGACCACGACGACCAGGTTCGAGTTCGACCTTTTACTATAGTTTGTAGAGTAAAAAGTACAGAAATACTGCAATAACTGAGGCTGTTTTACTGATTTAGTTCAGGAGTGATGAGACCCACAGAGAGAAACAAAAAATTCACATTTCAGATAAAGACCAAAGTGCTTTCTCATTGGTCAATTTATCACTGGCAAAAAAAGACTAACTCCACTTGATCAGTTCCTGAACATCCTGATGACCCCACCTTCTGAGCTGGAACTATTTGGGGGCAGAAACAGTCCCTGGGCTCCCAGCACCTACAGTGAAAATGCATTGAATTCCTGGCACCGTCCCTGGAGCCTGGCACCAGCACCTACACTGGAAACACAACTCAGAATGGGCCTATTGTTGGTCTCCAACAAAAGCAGGACCGGACGAACAACGGCAGCCTTTCACACCTGAGGTGAAGCTGCTTCTTGTTAGTAAAAGGACTTGGGAACAAAAGTCGGTAGAAAGAAAGAAAGAAAAAATAAAAGACTTGTAAAATCGGGTGGTGCCGTTCTTGACTTCCTGAGGATGTGAGAAAGAAAAACATCCTTCTCCAGCTCACTGTCCGATGAACTGTTATTGGTTCTGACCCCACACTGTCGGCCCTGGACTCGTGAAGAGAGCTCAAGTCGAACTCGTGATTAAGAGAAGAACAGTCGCTGAGTCATAGTTTCTATTTTTTTCTGTGTGTGTGTGTGTGTGTGTGGATGGGGGGGGGTCTGAAATATTGTAGTGGCTCAACCGAAACATGCAGTGTCACACTGCGTATCCGTCTCGCGCCTCGTCTTTGTTTTCCACCATCACGCCCTCTGCTCTGCATTATGGTAGAAGACACAGCTCTACGTCAGAGTGTGTGTCGTGTCTGTGTGTGGCATGTCTGTGTGTGTGTGTGTGTGTGTGTGTGTGTGCATCCCACTGAGTGTGTTAAGCCAAGGCCATTAAAGGCGTCTTAAACAGACCTTATCTGACCCACTGCGGAAGGCCGTTAACAGAGTCCTTCAGTCCCTGCAGACGAATCTCTTCGTTAGAAAAGTTCAGTCGGACCAACAGGGTAACGAGCCCCATCACTGCACCATCACTGCACCAGTCACCCCCCCCCAACATCCTCCCTGGGAAGAAGGGCTGAAGAGTGGGGTTCAGACAGATCCAATAAGAGGTGGGCGTTTACAGCGTGAGAAAAGAGAGGAAAGAGACGTCGGAGGATGAGGTAGGTGAGAGGGAGGCTTTACCGGGGAACGAAGTGGGTTTTATGGACTTGACCTTTGTGTCTGTTAGAGTGAAGGCGTCCACTGACTTTGAGGGAGTTTGTCTGCAGCCACCTACATTCATTTTCTGAAAACCGATAAGGCGTTTTCAAAGAAAAACTCCAAAACAATGAAGCTCAGATCACGCTAATCATTCACTAAAGAGACAAATGCCAGAATAAATAATTGTTCGTCTTTATCCCAGGCCCTTTCATAGACTGACAAGCTGCCTGGGGTGAACCAACCCTCCTCAGACCCCCCCCCCCCCCCCCCCCCCCCCCCCCCGCCTAATGACTGCTGGGGTTTAGTTCCATAAAAAGGATTATGCAGCAGAAAATAAATGATATAATTTTGAAAAATGTCCTGTTACCACAAAGGCAGCCAAGGATAGACGTTTCAAGCACAAAGAAATAAAGAAAAAAAAGAGTATTTAGTTTGAGCTGAGTTTTTTTAGACATTTTTTAGAATTAAAAAAAATATATATATTAATGTGTTATATTGGAAAATGTAAAAATATTGTTTTGACTTTGACTATGATAAAGTACAGTCAAGGTTCTGTGAGATTCCAGGATCTTCAGTCTGTTCTCTCCTTTCATCGTCTGTTTTATCTGTGAATGAGTTCCGTAGGAAACACGACACCTTCAGGAGACGAGCGAACAGGTGGGAAATACAGACGACAGACGTCGGCACTGCTGCCGTGATGTGATTGAACTGACAAACACTCACAGAGGTTCGTATTATTGCAGGACGCCGCTCCCGTGTGTAAAGGCGTTTTTATTGCCTTCTCCGTTCTCCAACTGCTGTAATAAATACTCCCAATAAAATCCTCTATATTTAGTGGCGTGTACTACTTCACCGCTGCAAACTTACTTACCTGTGAGCTGTTATTACTGCGGCCAATTTTAAACTGAGTGGTGTATGTGTGTGTGAGTGGGTGTGTACGCGTGTCTGCAAACGGGGTTCATGCAGCCTGAACAAATACAGATACATGAATCTGTGTACATCGACGTTGTGTTTTTTGTTATCAATAAATGGTAAATAATTAACATTAAAATACAGAGATAATTTTTCTTGATCTCAAATTAAACTAAATTGGGCATAAAAAGTTAACGATTTATTATTGTGTTAAAGAATTAATCAATGCAAACATTAGCAGTGACGCTTCTTTATTGTTATCGCAAAGTACTGTATGAACGCATCACTTCATTTCTTAGACAATAACAATGAGATAATTTGCGATAAATTGCAAAAAATCATGTGCTTTAAACTAACGTAACTTTTACGATAACTATCAATCAAACAGACTGCCCTTCAAATCTGGATCAAAAATAACGATTAACTAAAGCCTTAAATACATTACTCCAGACTTCTGGGGAAAAAGCCAAAGAAAAACACCACAGTCGATAAGTGGCACCGTCAGACGTGGACATTGTCCAGAGTCAATAAAGACCAGAGCTCCTGCCAAGCTGAAGGACAAATCTGGACGCACGTTTGTGATGATGCTTCTCCCCTGAACCTCATGGAGTAGGCCGGTGTTAGCGTCAATTCTCACAACTTACTTGTCTATAACAGAGGGTCTGATTTAACTTTCTTCTTCAACATTCCCGCAGCAGCAGAGCGTATTAAACCCTGTTGAGGCTCAGCTTCAATGTGCTTTTATGGGTAAGTTTTTACTTCAACGATAGACGCTGGTTGGAAAAATACAGCAACATTACATTAGTTAACAGAAGCCAGGTTTACGGTGGCAGCCAATTAGAACCACTTTCTCAATGGCATCATTTTTTTTTTTTTAATTACATTTTGTCAGGTCTTTACATAGTCAGTGAGCAAAGTCTCGTGTCAAATATCACGCAACTGGTCCGGCAAAAACACGAGGCTTAGTAGAGATGACCCCCGTTATAAAACTAATAATGATAGAATGTCTGCGCAGATGAAGGACGCTCCTCCTCGACCCTCCGCGCCGTGGAGGATAAACGAGTGATGATGGAGCTCTGACTGAGACTATGATGAAGTGAAGTGAGGGTCTGAGAGTGGAGGGCTGATCAGCAGAGGGAGGAGCCGCGGTGCAGAGTTTAGGCGGTGAACGTGGGCAGACTCCCACCGTGGGCGAAAACGTACGCAGTAGCAGGATTCTGTAAGTGGGTTGTAAGAACGTAAAAATAAACATTCTCAGGGTAATAAAGTTGATATAGGGTAAAAATAAAGCAGCAGGCAGCTAACACTCTGCTGGAGCTGCCTTTGTTTTCTACTGATATTTTTAGACTCTGGCATTCTCTGTAACATACTTTTACAATTAGTCATTCATCGCGCTGCCAAGTTTTATTGGGTTTTTAATACCGTCTGTACAGACCGTACCAGCGTGGGTCAAATCGGGGGGAGCGAGAAAAAGACGAGGACTTGGGTTGTCGTGCTTCGTGTCCTGAGCCGGGAGCAGTTTCAGCTCCTACGATAAACACTGTTCAAATATGTAACCACATCCTGGAACCACGGTCCAACAAAATATATTTGACCAAAGTTTATAGCTGTTGAGAAATATGTCGTAACATGTACCCCGAAATACAAACTTCTGAATTAGCCGCCACAAAGGTTAAAGCTAAAATGTACCTTAAAGAAGCCAACGATTTGTCACTAAATTCAGCTAAAGGTTAGCCTCGTGTTGCTAAAAGTCTACCCTGTGATGTTGTCGTTTTCTCTCCCCTTTTCCGACACGTTCCGCAGCATATTCAACAGTAGACAAAGAACAGGATCTGAATGTGAAGCAGGATTCCTTTGGTGTTCAGCTCTATATGACAAATAAAAATTTTATTGACCTTGGCTCCGACATGGTGCCATATGCTTCAGAGGGGAGCAGAAAGACACGGTTTATATATGACAGGAAGAGTCTTGGAAACACACACACACAGACGCAGACACAGACGCAGTATAAAAGCCTTGATGAGCAGCGTAGCGGTGCGTGCTGTGAACTGACCGAGACACTGCAGATGTGTTTCAGTCCAGCGTTCATCACTCGGACTATTTTCTTCTTTTCATGTCGACGTCTCTCTCGTCCCGTACACCACTCTCACTCTTTCTCTCAGTCATTAAAAATTCACAGTTGGGCCTATTAAACATTCACCACGCTGTGCTGCTACTGCTGCTACGTCTATTTGCCCTTCGTCCAACCAGCCTCCAGTGAGTGCACCCCACCACCACCCCCTGAAAAAAAAAAAAAAAAAAACAGGCCTGAAACAGATACACACAGGACGTGTGGACCCCAGAGTACGGGAAAAGATGAGACAAAAGAAAAAAAAAAAAAGGAGAGAAGAAGTTTGAGTAAACAGAAAAAAACGTGGTTATAAAAATAGAACGAGACCAGAGGAAGCAAACAGAAGAAGAGTGGGGGTCCACTTCCCTCCTGTGTGTGTGCGCAGTGAGAGCAGAGCAGCTTTGCACCTCAATAATTCAACAGTGGGACAAATGCCGCCAGCCTCTTCATCTCCTCTCCTCCTCCTCCTGCTGCTGCTGCTAACCCCCTGTTTCTCTGACATCACAAGGCCTCACCTAATAGGACGGCTGAAGTACGCTCACTTTTCAGTTTGACACATAATTGCAGCCAAAAATAACAGCGCGCACAAACACACACACACAGACACAGCCTGGAGGACCTTGAGAGTTTCTCCAGTGCTGTTCTGATTCACAGCCCTCAGTCTCAATGAGACAGATAAACACCGGCCGGGACGACGACTCCAAACTCTAAGAATCAGAATCTAAATACTGTATTGATCTCTGATGATGTTAAAGCTACTGCTGCCGTGAGAGCATATATATATATATATGTATATATATGTATATATATAAATATAATATATATGAAGTGTAAATATATGCAGAATAAAATGATATGTTTCTAACATGTTTAATCTGATCAATGGCAGCTGTGGATGAATTATGAGTTTCACGTTTCACGGTGCATTCAGGGTCATTTTCTGATTTCTCGTCCTGTTTCTAAAATGACCTAAGACTGGGCCACGCTCCAGACCATGACCACCCTAACTTAACTAATCTAATCCTTTAACCCGGTGAAAACCATTTCTTCCAGGTCAATGTGAGAGAAAAACTCTAACTCCACCGCGCAGTCAGGCGTACACTCTCGCCGCTCAGCTTCAGTTGTCAGGACTTGACAATACAGCGGCGTGTGTACGTGTGAAAAAGAGCAGCGTTGTGTGTTTGTGTCAGAGTCAAAAACACACACACACACACAGACAGACTGACACAGAAGCCAGACACTCTCTGGGATGAAGAGTTTCACCCCGACTGTTGCTGGGCTACAAGCTCCAGACCAATGCCAATGTCACAACGCACGCACGGTTACAGCCCAAATCAGAAAACTAAGCACAAAGAGAGGAATATCAGAAAGGAGTAAAACACAAACAGTCACCCAGAATAAGAGACGTGGTCAAAAGGTTCCAAGACAAACTCTCATCTCAGCGACGGGTCACAACCTGTTTCTTTGAATTTGTTTTTTTTTCACCTTTGAAAATAAAACATCTGTCTATGAACTTTTTGACTCACTATTGCCCAGCAGAGCAGAGCAGGATGATCAAGTCTGAAGATTATTTTTGCGGAATATTTTGACCTGACAATCAGGTTCAAATTACCCTAGAGGTCAGCAGGGGAACTTGACTTGGATCTGTCGTTGCATTTCCAGATGTTGTCAATTTGATGCAGGAGTGCAATGTTTTAATAACCAACATAAAGTAGGAATACCTTTAATCTGATCCAGAACATGCTGCTCTCAGACCTGCACGTACTGTACAGCCATTGTTGAGAGACCAACAGTAACCACAACAAACCAAACACGGTCGCAGACAACGGCCGAGGCCGAGTAAACCTCTGTGTACAGTTTAAATCACTGCAGCAGCAGCAGTTCTGCTCTGACAAGACGCCTCCAGCATTTTCTAAGGAATCTCCACTGACAAGGACGAAAAAAAAAACATTTTAAATAAAGTAAAAAATTGCTCTGCTCCCTAACAAGCTCCAAGCTGAACCAAATCAACCAGGCAGCTACAGCAGAGTGGACAGTAGTCCCCACCAGGGTAGTCACTTTTTATACAAAGTTCAAATATCAGTCCGAGCTGGGAGCATTAAAATTTGAAATCCTGTTTAAATTTCCCTCAAGTACTTTGAGCATCATCCATCAGAGGGCGCTCTCGGCCCTTAAAATTCTCAATCTGATTAATCACAAGGTAACTATGGATAAATCACAATTACCGAGATGGGATCGCACGGTTAATCTTGATTAATATTAATGAATTAATTTGTTAATCCTTGCCTGGTCGGTTGGTCTTTGACACCGTGGTATTTGAAGCTTCACGTATTTTGGTGTGAATGACGTGTGTGTTATTCACATATTATTGAACAGCATTAAGAGTTAAAAATTCTTCACCACAGACATATCATTCATTATCAGTGGTGGGTTCAAACCCTGGTCCACGGTGTTCAGCACAGAGCAGATCGTCAGCACTCACCTCTGGCTGAGAGCTTTTTCGTGTTGATGATCTTAGCAGCGTACTCCTGGCTGGTGGACTTCTTGACACATCGGCGCACGATGGAGAAGGCGCCTCTGGAATTAACAAAAAAAAGAGAAAGAAAGAAAACAGGATAGGGCGATGAGTACAACGTTGAAGAAGCACTGTAACAACTTAATCACATCATTGAAGCTCCGGGGAAGAAAGAAGGAGAAAGTGCTGAACTTGTCACAGAGTGAGGCCATGAATCACACACCTAAAGAGACGACTGAAGGGAAGTCACATGCATAATTAAAGCAGTCTGATATTCTGTGTGAGGGATGTGAGAGGAGGTGGTGCTCACTGGTGCGTGACAGGAGAGGAGAAGGAGAAGGGACGTGATCATTAGCTCACAGCTAAACTAACCAACAAGGGAGAGTGTAGCTGCTCCCAGACATGCACTGACATGAACTCTTCTGGACAATTCACTGGAAAATGTCCAGAGGGCGCACTGACGACAAGCGTCAATATGAGAACAGTAAGACGTGTTGATTTTCATTTTTTTTCAGATTTTTTTTATTTTTTCCTAAAAAAAAAATCCTAATCCTTAATCTGGATTTTCTTAATATTTTTTTCAGATTTGTTTTATTTTTTCATTCATTGTCTTCGGCCTAATCCTTAATCTGGATTTTCTTAATCACTCCCAGCCGTCAGTTAATGAGGGCCAGGTCACAGCCTGGAGGTTTGACCAGTCCACATCCATTCACACTAACATTCACACCTATGGACAACTGAGGTTTAATATTTACTGAATGAATCCTGATAAAAGTTTTTGGACTGTGGGAGAAAAACTGAAGTTCATTCAAATTCTATACAGGAAGACTGGGAATCCAACCAACAACATTTTTACTCTAAGGCAACGGCCCATGAAGTAATATTAAAATATCAGAAATCAAATTATTAAAATATTTTTTATATTACAATATTCTGCCAATTTTCTTGATAAAGAATAGATAAAGAACATCTGAGGTTGTTAGATCGATTCCAAGCAAAAAATAAAATAAAAATTATAAATACATCTACACAAATAATCACACATTTATTAATATATTCACAGCACTTCTAAGAATAGAAATGTGGATTCAGTGAGATTTTCCGTACAGTGAAGTCTCCTTGTCTGGTCAGAGGGCAAAAGCCCAGGTGCTGCACAGATCACCTGAGCTCTCTTAATACCTGTG
>NC_024318.1:3181990-3190451 GCF_000523025.1 Cynoglossus semilaevis
CCCCATCACTGCCGCAGAATCTTTGCCCCCTCAAATGTCTGCTCCTCTTTCTCCTCTCAGGGTAAAAAAAAAAAAAAATAGGGGGTTTATGATTGGACGTGACAGATATGCTGAGCCCTGCAGTGCTGCTGACAAATGCACAACTCAGGCTCTGAATGAGTGAAGAGCAGCTCGGCAGAGATGCCACCAGGCAAACGGCTGCACGCAGACCAGTGTTCGACGAGTGCTGGCTGCAGATTCCACTGAGAGCAGTCCACTCACCCACGACGTTACGGCGTGATTGTAAAAAATAAAATAAGATGAAATAAAATAAATGCACAAGCTGCGTTTGAAGTACAGCTTCTGTCCCCGTGTCTGTGACAGAGCTGCTACTGCTGTCAACACTGGAGCCAATGTGCACAAAGAACAGCAGCAGCAGAGAAATGTACGTACACACACACACACGCACGCGCGCGCGCTCACACACTGAATGCAACAGCAGCAGCGTTAGTGGTGTATATGTGTGTGTATGTGTGTGTTGTCAGTGTCGGTGCCTGTGGTGAAATCGCTTACTTTCCCAGTTCCTCGTACAGCTGATACTCGTCCGTGAACCTGGTGGAGGTTACCACTGTAGCCATGTCGACTGCCGCTGAAGAAGAAGTGAAGAAGATTGAGGAAGGAAATGAGGAAGGAGCCGAGAAAGGAACAGCAGGAAGGAATCAAGGAAGGAAGGAAGGCAGAGGGGAATCCGCCTCTCTCCTCGGCGACAGCTTCACACAGGTTTAACAGGAGGAGCGAGAGAGGAAGAGAGACCTAGAAAGACTATAGGATAGAGCGGGGGAGAGAGAGAGCGCTGTAGTAACAAAGATCCTCGGCTGTGAAGAGGTCTTACACTGCGTTTGAAACCAGTGCAGAGCCGGCTATTTTTCGCGGCACTCGCTGGTTTTCAGTAGTATTTCCGTTTGTGTATGGGTTTATTTTTAAAACTAGTTTTCTTTACGTTATTATGTCGATCATTGTTGTCCTGATACCACTGAGGTCAAAGACAATTCCTGGCAGATAAAAACGAAGGCTATTATCTATGGCAACACCTGTTCACGGGGCGCCGTTGCCCCGCGAAAAACAATAATTAAAACAAAAAAAAGATAAATATGCTAAACAGCCACGTCTACATCACAGCACAGTGTCAGCCCATATAATAGTTGTGTAGTATCTGCCTGATTATAAGGGTAAACATATAAATGTCTAACTATACGTTAATCTCTGAATTGTTTTGTTTTTGTTAAAATTGCAGCAGAGTGAGAGCTCTTCTTATCTTTTCCATCCCCGTTAGTAAAGGTAGTAGAGAAGGATGCAATCCACGCGAGATCTTTCTGCTGCGCCTGCAGCTGCAGACCCAGGTTCGGTCTTACGTTTTCTGCTCGTACTTTTCAACCGGCATACGTAACAATAAATCTGCTCTCAGAACAGCTGAGAGGCGCAGGTTCAACGCAGGACCGAGTCGCATAGTCTGAGGCTGTTGCCGCAATATTTTAATATTGGTACAGAGAAATAAGACGCATGTCCAGAATATTACGATGTTCAATTTATGAAGTGCGTCACAAACACACAGATCATCACAACAACATTAGTTATAAACAACTAGTTATTATTATTATTATTATTATTATTATTATTAATGCTACAGTTTAATTATTTAAAAAAATATAGATATAAATAAATTTAAATGTCTATCGAAATTATACTAATTTAAATTCGGTGATGTTTCATTCTACAACTCAAATTACTAAATTAAAATATGTTTGTTCGTTTTTAATAATTCCAACAATAAAATTATATTACTAAGTTTTTAACTGCTATTTTTGTTATTTTATACCAAGAAACGTTAACGCTAAAATTGTCCAACATTCAGGGGGGAAAAAATGATGCTTTGAGAGATTAATAAAAAATAAAGAAGTCACTGCAAAAAAACAACAACAACGAAAATTACATAAAATCAGATGCTACACCACGGACTAATCTTCATCATAGTGTGTTTACAACCATGTTCATCTCCTCCCTCCTCTCCTCTGTACTCTCTGAACTGTCAGTGAACGCCACACAGCAGTATTTAAAGAGCGTGGCTGGCGATTAATGAGTGTTTGCAGTGAGCAGAGGAGCAGTGCGACCAGTTTCTGCCGTAATTACAGAGAGCCGCTCTGATATGAAAGCCTAATTAGCCAGGGTGCAGAGGTGCCATTGTATTAACTGCTGGATCCCTGTGTATTTTTGCGACAGGGCTGTCAGACCAGTCTTGGACTGGAGGACACGTAGAGCAGCTGGAGATTCTCACCACTCAGGCTCGTGACCCGCAGCGTGTGACTTCATGGCAAATATTATATGTATTGAAAAGTTACAAACAACAACAACAACAACAACAACAAAAAAGATAGAAAGTTATTTTCTAAAATATTTCTTAGAATGATTATGCTATTTTTTAATATATTCCCAGTGCTGTTCAAAAGTAAAGCACTTTACACTAAAAGGTTTTTCTGTTCATGTACCTGCCAACGGAGCCAACGTACAAACTACCAAGTCTGGAACCAACCCCACAACACTCCAGCTGTAAGACAACCGCACGACACACTGAACCACAGCCACCCACTCGGGAATGCATTCAAGTACGCCAAAGGTTACACGTACCCCTCTTTGAGAACCACTCCTCTACATGTCATTTGAAGTACTGCTTGTATTTGCGAGTACTCGTTGTGAGTAACATATACTGTAGTCCTTCATCATACATTTTGCTCTAAAAGCCCTAAAGCCCTAAAGCCCTCTGTGGTGATGACACAGTTGAGGCAGTTTGAAGGAACCAGAAGGGAGTGACTCATCCTACAGGAATGTTTTGGCTCACGGCAACACTGCGTATCTCTGTCGATCCTCCCCTCGTGATGAACGCTGACATCACACAACTACATGTTCTTGACACAGATGCATACCTGAGTGTGTTTTATCTCACAGACAGACCACCAGGGTGGTTCCTGAGCGACTCAGACTCCTTCTCACCAAATCTTTTTTAGAGTCCTAACCTAAACAGTTTCCCAGGGAACAGTCGGTCATGTCCCGAACATTAAAGCGGATCCATTCTCTCTCCTTCTCAATTACTAAATCATCACGTTGCCCCAGGTAAGCGTTTACAGCACATCGGGGCTATTTCAATGCTTAATGGGCTGCGATTTACGATGCAGGAACGCAGAGTGAATGTGTCCCGGTCCGGTCATTAATACCACTCTGTCTCACAGTAAAAATCTGTTAGCCATGTATTGGAATTAGTGGCCAACTGTGTGACATATTCACTGGTTTATGGATCGCACAAAACTAGTCAGTCGGACTGAGTCGGACCTTTGAGTTTAGTCTGAAAACATTATGTTTATATAAACAAGTAAAACCTGAGCCATGAGTCCATTTTCTTAGCTTTAAGAGCCCGTCTAGCCTCTGGGCCAACTTTACAAATCTGTTGTATTTGGTTCTGTATTCTATGGCTTAGACCGGCCAATCATAGCAGTCAAGGGCAGTTCAGCACGGACTTCTTCTACATACAGGAACTCCATACCATCCATTCTTATCCTATCATTTGGTCCAACCCCGTTTCGTAATGTTCTATAATGTTCCGGTCCCTTCTCGTCCGATCTCAATACTATTCTACCTTAGTTTAGCCTAGCCTAGCCTCCCCTGTCCCAGCTTGCCTTGACCTGCCTAACCCTAAGGGGCTATGGTAAGAGGATCAGGCTTGTTATCTGAAGGTCAAAGGTTCAAATTCCAGATCGGCAATTCTATCCTGTCAAATGTCTGTCTTGTCTCCTCCAACCCTGACTGGACTCGACCTTCTGTATCACAGCTTATTGCATCACACGGTTTCTACAACATGCATATTAAAATACACTGTACTCTCCTCGTGTGAAATCCCACGTCCCGAGTGGCTGCGGGAACTCTCTGTAAAAATTAGTTCACCGTCTTGTGCTCAGCATCACGACTACTCTGGATAGAAGATCTAAAGTTCAACTAGAGATCCAACAGTGGAGATGACAGCTCACACCCACACACTGAATTACACTGTGCCTCTGTTTGTGTGTGTGTGTGTGTGTGTGTGTGTGTGTGTGTGTGTGACGCCTCCTTGGTGATTTATATAATCTGACGGAGCCTTATTTCTGCAGGCCCATGACAGTGTCCTGGGAATCGTGTGTGTGGGCATTAAAACAATGTCGTCGCCACTTTCTCTCTTGTTTTTCAGCGTCTCTTTGTCTCATGGCTAGTTTGGACTCGACGCAGTCTCACCAGATCTCATCACTGCTTTGAGATTTTCTCTATCTGTTTAGGTTTAAAGGGAACCAGGATATTGGAGGCCACAGGGCATGTTGGACTGTCTGCAGTTAAAATCACTCTGAACGACTGGATGATAAAGAGTTAAGTACTTAGAATCAACTGTTCAGAGCAGAGGAGACTGTGGAAGAGAGGTGAAGAATAGAGTACAGGATGGAAGAGCTGGAGATCAATGTCAGGAGTGATCTGTGACAGAAGAGTGTCGGCTAAGGTGAAGAGAAAGGTTTACAGGACGGTGGTGAGACCAGCCATGATGTATGGTTTAGAGACGGTAGCAATAGGCAGAAGACAGGAGGTGGATGTAGTGAGGGAGGACATGCAGATAGTTGGAGTCAGAGTAGGAGATGCAGAGAACAGGGAGAGCTGGAAATCAATGATTTGCTGTAGCAACTCCTGAAAAAAAGGGACAGAGCCGAAAGAAAAAGAAAGATTCTTTCAATTTCTCACTCTTTTTTAAATGTCCTTGTCGTTGCAGGAGCAGCTGTGACCCTCCCCACCACGCCCCCTGGGGGATCAATAAAGTATTCTTAATTTAAAAAATACTGCCACTGTATATAAACACCGAACATCTGAATGTCGTTGTTCCCGGCCTCTCTGCTGACACGCTCATCCACAGTGACCTCTACAGCACATCTCCACTGCACAGTCCGAAGCTGTTTACTGGAGAACATGCTGAGTGAGACCGAGCCGAACCAGCTCTGATTCATTCCAGTCAGGCCTCACCAGCAGGCAGATACATCTCAGCTAATCAGCCAGCGTGAGGCTAAAAACTGCAGCATAACCAGCCGTGTGCTCCGACAAATTATGTTCTATTAGTTAGTCCTGCAGCTCACGGCTCAGCTTTCTCCCTGATATTCAGTGCCAGCCATCGTTTGTAAACTCTGTGTCTGCAATTCTTCGGAGCTCACACACATTCACTTTCGCATTATATGTCCCTAAAAACTAAAAACTAAGGTTTTCTCTCAGGTTCCACATAGAAAAGACTGAAGAGTAAGATTCAATGTCAATTTCGTGTTAGTGTTAGCCTGCTACAAAAAGATTACCTCCACGTCATGGGTAGTTGGATTTGTTTCTGCATTTATTTTCCATTTTCTCCAAATCCACTGAACTTCATTACACAGCAAATAAGTTCAGTCAAACTAAAAGGTCAGCAAAGACCTGATTAGAGCTTGGAACACGACATGATGTGACTGTGGTCAGAGGTCTCTTGGATTAGCCTCACTGTGACAGACGTAAAGTCGGCACAGCCTCGGAGAACACAACAACAAGGTGACATTTGACCAAGACAACTGCCCTCAGCGTGTGTCGTCTTATAAAGTTACCCTGCGGAAAAAAAATGTTGATGTCGTTCCACAACCGTGTCGTAAGGTCGTGTTGTACGTCAACAACCCGCGGTTCATGTTGCGTGCGACTGTAAGTCCCTGCAGCCTGGCCTGTCATGACTCTTTGTCCTCTGTCTGACCTTCCTTGTTGACCAGATATGTAGTATCTAGAAAAAAGTACTTTATGTATAAAAGTAGTATTTTTAATTCTGTAATACACGCTTTAAACTTTTGTTAGGTAGACGGACCAAAAACAGTTCTATTTAAGAACGACAGCTTTTACATGAAATAATATACAGTATATTTATTTTTTTAATGCAGGTGTTAGTCTGAAAATGATTATACTTTGGCTGATTATTTGAAGAAAAAAAGCGGGTTAATGATTTAATTTTGTGTTAGCTACAAAACAGCTAAGAGCCAATTAAAGTACAGCAAGATATTGTATATTGAGTAGCATTTTAAATTTCTGGAATCACAGACTTCCTTTAAAGATCACGTAGTCAAGATTTTTCTAACTGACCGTGGACGACGTCCCTCTCTCTTTTTATTTATTTATGCAAACAGGTTGTTTCTCTCTAGTCGTGAGCCCACCTTTTTGAAGAGGGCTTTTAATTTGCATAATTTGCAGGGCTTCTTCATCCTGTCTTTCCTGCCTCCCTGCCCCTCATTACCCCACTGCTCTCCCTCCAGACCCAGCCAGGGGCTCCACACCCCTCCATGGAGCTCAGGGTCAGCCATGGGGTCATCTGGAGGACTTTTGGCCACCACAGCTGTCTGGTTGTACTTGGCCAGCCTGGTCAGCAGCTGTTTCACGATCTGTGGATGAGAGTCCGCCAGATCTGACCTCTCATAGGGGTCAGCGCTGATGTTGAAGAGCCAAACTGACTTCCCCAACTCGCTGCGCCGCCGCTCCAACTTCTTCCATCGATCTGGACCAACGGGAAGAGCCCGTGGTGGTATCCAGTCCCCATCTCCTACACTTCCCGTCATCAACTTCCAGTCTCCGACCCGTATTGCGGCCCTCACCGCCGTGTCCCAGATCCCAAACCCGTTGAGGACCATTGATTTGTCGTAAGGCTCTCCATGCTTCCTAGAGACCGGATCGATGTTGAGAAGAATCTCAGTCCGAGGACTGGGGACACCCTGGCTGATTGTTTTCCAAACATTGTAACCGTCAAGATCGTGGTTGGACTTCGGGGCACCAGCCAGTCCCAGTAAAGTGGGGTACCAGTCAGAAACATGGATCAGAGCGGTGCTGACCACGCCCTTGTTGACCAGCAGAGGACTGTGGACAAAACCCACAGCACGGATGCCTCCCTCCCAGTAGGTTCCTTTACCACCCCTCAGTGGCCAGTTGCTGCCCCCAGAGAGCGGCTGCCCCCCATTATCTGATGAATAAACGATGACTGAGTTTTGATAAAACCCCCCAGTCTTCAGGTGTTCGACTACTTCTCCCACAGCCCCGTCCAAACAACTCAGCATGGCTGCATAGTGTCGCCTCAGCTGGTTGTCCTGTGAGTCATAATGGTGCAGAAAACTGTCTGGTACCTGCAGTGGTGTATGTGCAGCCTGAAGAGACAGGAAGAGGAAGAGGGGCTTCTGGGGGTCGTGGCTCCTCAGGATCTGCTTCACCCTGGAGAAGAGAAAGAACATATTAAGGACTTTAAAATAAAATATAATCACTGATGAACAAACAAACAAGAAATTATAGTTAGTTAAAACCATGATCCTGAGCCTAATCTGACCACTAGAGGTCAGCGAGGGGTTTTTGAATTGTGTCACATTAATGTCACCAGAAGAAAATGGCAGCGTTCATCTGCAGCACCTCTGCCCTCAACATGTCATTTCCCTTTTCTTGTTCCCTTCAGAAGTGGTCATGACATTTCATTGATCTACAGCTGCTTAAACCCTTTTTGAGTGGCAGGAGGACTGGAGCCAATCATCAGACAGGAGCGTGTCAGAGGACAGTTCTCCAGGCCATCACTTTCACACTCACTGCTTGCTAATGGCAGCACCAACAACAAAATGGCACTGTCCTCAAACTCAGCTGTGTAACACTGAAGTACAGCAGCAACGTAGGGTCACAGTATTTGGTCGTAGTACTGTAAGTACTGCCTTACTGAATGCTATCACTGAATGCCTTTTTTGTGTTACAACAGCAAAGTATCAACAGCTTTGTTTTTGTACTTCTTTATAAATCTGCAGTATTACTGCAGAACATAAAAGTAATCTACTGCTCTTTATAATCTCTTTAAAATTCATTATTTTCACAAGAATTTAAACTCAAACTAAACAAGAATTGAAGCTCAAACTAAACGTGTATTGTTTTTAAATTCAAATGCCCCAGTGGTAGGATTCCTGCCTGCAGGAGGTTGCAGGTTTGATTCCTGCCTCTTCAGGAACGTCCTTTGAAAAACTGCGTCACTTGACTCTGTCGTTTCTCAGCAGACCTCTCTGTGCCTCACCTCTCTGTGTACAGCAGGGTGGAGTAGTTGCCTCTCATCACCCAGGCAGGTTTGTCTCCGTCGTGCAGGTCAAACCCACAAGCTTCCGCACCGTCGCAGCTCTGATAGGTAAAGTGGTCGCCGCTGCCAGTGAGCGTGCCCAGGAAAGTCTGAAAGCCACGTCCTGTGGGGAGGCAGCTGGGCCGGCAGAAGCCCAGGTGCCACTTGCCCACCATGTGCGTGGCGTATCCGGCCTCCAGCAGGCGCTCTGACAGCGTGGGGAAGTGTGGGGGCAGACAGAGGGGCTGACGTGGTCGGATGATTGAATGCTGGAGTCCAGTGTGAATTTGGTAGCTG
>NC_024318.1:3190551-3211604 GCF_000523025.1 Cynoglossus semilaevis
TGGAGTCCAGTGTGAATTTGGTAGCTGAGAGGAGAAAAAAAACCTTGTGATAACAGCAGAGTAAAGACAGAAAGAAATGAGAAATTCCACACAGTTAAAAAAAAAAAAGACTGGACTGGAACCGTATTCCTGTTTAAACAAGACACTATTTATTGTTTTTGTGTTTAATGTTTTCATGGTATTACTTTTTTTACCTTAACTTTTTGAGAAGAGTTAAAAGTGAATAAAAATATAAATTTAAAAATTGTAGCAAATAACTTACCAATTATGCATCATTAATTGTGAATTAATTTAATAATTATGATTACTAAAATGTCTGTGGTAAACACCTCAAAAAGTACTGTGACCCCAGCATCATTGATTTTACCGTAGAGAATAAGTGTAATTTAAAATAGAATTATATATAATTTATATAAACATAAAAAGAAAAAAGCTGACTTCACATAAAAAAACTAAAACTGTCGACACTATAAGATTTATAACAACATTAATAGGGGTCGATGAATTGCATCAGAACAGTGATGTAAAGAGGAGGAAACGACTCACCGTCCCGTCATGAGTTGACTTCGAGAGGGCGAGCAGATGGGCTGCACGTAGTAGTTTTCCAGTTTGACGCCCTCTGCTGCCAGACGGTCCAACACAGGAGTGTGGACGTCTGAGCCGTGGTAACCAACGTCTCCGTAGCCCTGGTCGTCCACCATGATGAAGATCAGGTGAGGAGGCCCTGGTCCTTTCACCTCCTCTGTGTCGTTTGGAGACGATGCACCGCCCAAACATCTAAGACGACCGAGGAGAGTCGACCAGAAGATGTAGACAATCACTGAGCGGATTTGGACTTTCATTTCAACATGAGTTCTGGTCTGAGTTGTTCAGCGGTTTGAAAGAGTAGAGCTTTTCGACGGAGCCGATGGACATTGGACGGAAAACGATGGGAAACAACTTGGCAGTGCATGAGTTTGTGTGTGTTTAAGGGAAGATCCTGTCTTTTACATCACTCTGCCACATTCCTTCATACACGAAGGTGCCTCCTGCTGTGGTTGAGGAGAGCAGGGCAGAAATGTAACACACACTCTATATCGATATGGAGGCAGTGCTGAGACGGTTTATATTTATTCTGAATTTACAGAAATCTGCTATTAAACGCTGGGGGTCTCATCAACTGGTTTCAAGTTTCCTTGAGGGACTGTGAGGTTTCAAATCTCAGTGTACGTATGCTGATGTCATTCAAAGGAAAAAAGAACCATAAAGCATTATGGGAGTTGAGACATATGAGAGGCCAACACATATAAGATATTGTTGGCCTCTCACTGCCCCCCCATCCCCGTCCCCTGATGGGTTGGTCGGTGATGGTTGTTGATGTTTTCTTCTGCTCATCCTAATTACCTTCTGCCTGCAGCGTTTGCTAACGATTACCTCTTCAACAGGAGGGAGAGAGGTGAACTATCATGTGAGTAATAATTCACTGAGTTTGATTTAGAAGTCGTCTACACACTGACAGGAGTCGGCCACTAACGGCCCATAATTCATTGCAACAAGTGAGCCAAGTGGCCAATTTAGCAATGTGTGATGTTTATTGGATGCAACTTTGATACTTACTTTACATTAAAGCATTATCTGTGCCCACTGTTGCTCCTTCTCTTCCATTACTGCTGCTCCGTCTGTCAGTCTGCCACTCCGACTAAAGTGCTTTTATGACCACTACAGAACATATCCTGCTGCAATTTCCTGCACTGCATTATTCAAAAGCCTACTGTAAATCCCTGATAAAAAATCACTTATTCCTCAGAATCAGTCTTACCTCGCTTGATAACTACCCAATTAATAGAGACACCCCATGACAATCGGCGCCGGCACTGTTGCAGCAGAGCCGATCGGAGTACAGAGCAGCATCCGGTGTTTGTGATGAGAATCTGTATCGACCACCGGGCCTCTTAGCCCTCGAACGCTGCTGCCGCCTCCTTCCCATAATGCTGAGAGAAAAATCGATGCCCGAGACACAAGTCCATTTCCTCGCGTTGTAGAAGGAAAGCCGTGTAGCCCTGCCCCTGTGGGAAATTTGGCAGGCCTTTTGGCCTAAAGTAAAAGTGAAGAACATGTTGCTGAGATGGAGATCTGAGGCAGAGCGAGGTGAGGCCTGGGGGCGAGAGACTGGGCAGGGGTTTTAGAAGATTAGGACAAAAAGTGATGTACAGTAGGTGACATTTAACATAACGTTGAAGACAGAGGACTGAGAACGAACGATTAGTAAAGACCGACACAGGAAGTGGTGAAGTGCGCAAGGGAGACAGAGAAGTGTCGCCATCTGAGCTGAGGAAGAGCAACATAAACAAAGTGGCATAAAAGAGAAGTCACTGTCAACGTGTGTGTAAGAGCTATACTTGAGGAGAAATATTTCTTATTCTATTGTTGTGGGGACATTCTGCAGATTCACACTGAGTGAGAGTGTATTTTGAGTTTCTAGATTAAGTTTGGATTTAGCTTTAGAAACAGGGTGAGGTTAGAGTTTGGGTTAGGATTAGGATTAGGCATATATATGCAATATCTGAGGGCAGACTGAAGGGGTTAACCTTTTTTTCATCAAGCAACATTCACCATGATCATGTCAACTACTGAAATGATGGTATTAGTGTAGAGTTGTTGTCTCATCTGTGATGAAGACTGGACTGGAACCGTATTCCTGTTTAAACAAGACACTATTTATTGTTTTTGTGTTTAATGTTTTCATGGTATTACTTTTTTTACCTTATTGTTTTTGTGTTTATTGTTTTCATGGTATTACTTTTTTTACCTTAACTTTTTCAGAAGAGTTAAAAGTGAATAAAAAAATAAATTTAAAAATTGTAGCAAATAACTTACCAATTATGCATCATTAATTGTGAATTAATTTAATAATTATGATTACTAAAATGTCTGTGGTAAACACCTCAAAAAGTACTGTGACCCCAGCATCATTGATTTTACCGTAGAGAATAAGTGTAATTTAAAATAGAATTATATATAATTTATATAAACATAAAAAGAAAAAAGCTGACTTCACATAAAAAAACTAAAACTGTCGACACTATAAGATTTATAACAACATTAATAGGGGTCGATGAATTGCATCAGAACAGTGATGTAAAGAGGAGGAAACGACTCACCGTCCCGTCATGAGTTGACTTCGAGAGGGCGAGCAGATGGGCTGCACGTAGTAGTTTTCCAGTTTGACGCCCTCTGCTGCCAGACGGTCCAACACAGGAGTGTGGACGTCTGAGCCGTGGTAACCAACGTCTCCGTAGCCCTGGTCGTCCACCATGATGAAGATCAGGTGAGGAGGCCCTGGTCCTTTCACCTCCTCTGTGTTGTTTGGAGACGATGCACCACCCAAACATCCAAGACGACTGAGGAGAATCGACCAGAAGATGTAGACAATCACTGAGCGGATTTGGACTTTCATTTCAACATGAGTTCTGGTCTGAGTTGTTCAGCGGTTTGAAAGAGTAGAGCTTTTCGACGGAGCCGATGGACATTGGACGGAAAACGATGGGAAACAACTTGGCAGTGCATGAGTTTGTGTGTGTTTAAGGGAAGATCCTGTCTTTTACATCACTCTGCCACATTCCTTCATACACGAAGGTGCCTCCTGCTGTGGTTGAGGAGAGCAGGGCAGAAATGTAACACACACTCTATATCGATATGGAGGCAGTGCTGAGACGGTTTATATTTATTCTGAATTTACAGAAATCTGCTATTAAACGCTGGGGGTCTCATCAACTGGTTTCAAGTTTCCTTGAGGGACTGTGAGGTTTCAAATCTCAGTGTACGTATGCTGATGTCATTCAAAGGAAAAAAGAACCATAAAGCATTATGGGAGTTGAGACATATGAGAGGCCAACACATATAAGATGTTGTTGACCTCTCACTGCCCCCCCATCCCCGTCCCCTGATGGGTTGGTCGGTGATGGTTGTTGATGTTTTCTTCTGCTCATCCTAATTACCTTCTGCCTGCAGCGTTTGCTAACGATTACCTCTTCAACAGGAGGGAGAGAGGTGAACTATCATGTGAGTAATAATTCACTGAGTTTGATTTAGAAGTCGTCTACACACTGACAACAGGAGTCGGCCACTAACGGCCCATAATTCATTGCAACAAGTGAGCCAAGTGGCCAATTTAGCAATGTGTGATGTTTATTGGATGCAACTTTGATACTTACTTTACATTAAAGCATTATCTGTGCCCACTGTTGCTCCTTCTCTTCCATTACAGCTGCTCCGTCTGTCAGTCTGCCACTCCGACTAAAGTGCTTTTATGACCACTACAGAACATATCCTGCTGCAATTTCCTGCACTGCATTATTCAAAAGCCTACTGTAAATCCCTGATAAAAAATCACTTATTCCTCAGAATCAGTCTTACCTCGCTTGATAACTACCCAATTAATAGAGACACCCCATGACAATCGGCGCCGGCACTGTTGCAGCAGAGCCGATCGGAGTACAGAGCAGCATCCGGTGTTTGTGATGAGAATCTGTATCGACCACCGGGCCTCTTAGCCCTCGAACGCTGCTGCCGCCTCCTTCCCATAATGCTGAGAGAAAAATCGATGCCCGAGACACAAGTCCATTTCCTCGCGTTGTAGAAGGAAAGCCGTGTAGCCCTGCCCCTGTGGGAAATTTGGCAGGCTTTTTGGCCTAAAGTAAAAGTGAAGAACATGTTGCTGAGATGGAGATCTGAGGCAGAGCGAGGTGAGGCCTGGGGGCGAGAGACTGGGCAGGGGTTTTAGAAGATTAGGACAAAAAGTGATGTACAGTAGGTGACATTTAACATAACGTTGAAGACAGAGGACTGAGAACGAACGATTAGTAAAGACCGACACAGGAAGTGGTGAAGTGCGCAAGGGAGACAGAGAAGTGTCGCCATCTGAGCTGAGGAAGAGCAACATAAACAAAGTGGCATAAAAGAGAAGTCACTGTCAACGTGTGTGTAAGAGCTATACTTGAGGAGAAATATTTCTTATTCTATTGTTGTGGGGACATTCTGCAGATTCACACTGAGTGAGAGTGTATTTTGAGTTTCTAGATTAAGTTTGGATTTAGCTTTAGAAACAGGGTGAGGTTAGAGTTTGGGTTAGGATTAGGATTAGGCATATATATGCAATTGCTGAGGGCAGACTGAAGGGGTTAACCTTTTTTTCATCAAGCAACATTCACCATGATCATGTCAACTACTGAAATGATGGTATTAGTGTAGAGTTGTTGTCTCATCTGTGATGACATGTTCACATATGAAGTGAGATCTTTAACCTGCTCTTATATTTACATTGATATAAAAGTCCCTGCAGTTTCTCCAAAGTTGAACAAATAAATACATTTGCCTTGCCGTGTCCCCGCCCCTGCAACAGCTCCTCATTTTGAGAACCACTGGTGTCAAATGTCACCTGATGTTGTGACCCTGCTGCACAAAGGGAAGTGAGACCAGCTCAGCAAACAGGGACGGCAGCCAATATTTACTTTTACCTGTTGTATAGTATTTCCAGGCAGATGGTGTGCAGGGTTTGTGTGTGTGTGTTTGTGTGTGTGTGTGTGTGAGACTCACCGATGACAGCCCACTGAGGTTATGACGGACCACCTGGCTCCGGCTCACTACGCTGTCATGAAGAAGATGACACAGCACTCATCTCCCAGAACGGCAGGAATCCTGGGAGACGAGCAGCGCAGTCTGTCACCGTCCAGGTTCAGAAGTTCATCGTGTGTATGGGACAAAAGCTGAGGGTACACAGAGCATTAGTCTGTCAGGAGTGAGCGAGATTCATTTGTGAGAAGACAGACATTACAGATCAGTTTGACTGGACAATTGGGAAAAATGCCTAAACTAATTTTCATATGGAAAAAAATATGGATTTATATAAAAATGTATAAATTGGGAAAAATGCCTAAACATGCCTAATTTTCATATAGATAAAAATATGGATTTATATAAAAATGTATTTTCACGAGCAAGATAAAAATAGGTCTGGTTTTAAAATACTTAAATGTCACAGTTATCTCCCTGGTTAGATGTGTTGGGGGGTTAGGAGGGGGGAGTCAACCTTTTAACTTGACATTTAAAAAAAAAAATGCAAGACTTCGGGGTCATATCAGATGTGTTTCCCACGGGGGTAAAATGTCAAGTACACCGTGTTCTTTAGGAGGAAAAAAAAATTTAGCATTTAGCTGGAGAAAGCACTGACACTCAGAGACTTAGACATGTGATCTGGCTGTAAGGCAAGAGCACATACCACGACACCACCGTTTGTGTCTTAAACAATGAGATCTACATAGAGTTTCAACAACGTTCTACCTTATTACCACTAGATGGCACAGTTGCTACGGATGATCTACACTCATCAGCTTTACGTCTGGAAATCTTCACTATGTAACGGATCGTTATAACGTGTGGTTTATTTAGACCCAGAAGTGTCTCCTGGGAAGAAGGAGAGAACTATTTTTCAGACATGTGCTGAACTAGTTCTCATCAAGTCTTCTTTCAAGAGCCTACAAAATAAATGAATAAAATATAAATTGAATATTACGCACGTTCTCTGCGCATTAATATTTATAAGGTGAGCGTTATCTATATGTCTGACATGATTGAAGACACCGTGTGTCAGTGCTCACTCCGCACCGCATTCCAGCACAGACGTTTCCATTCCTTAGGTCAAGCTGAGGAGATAACTACAGAGTGAGGTGATGGTTTTAAAATAATCTATTAAAAGAGCTACGTTAACTACATAAGTTCAAAATTAAATGAAGACAGACACACAGCATATAGAACAGATTTAGTTACATGTAGTTCAGTCAGCCAAGAAAAGGTAATAGTTATATAGTTCAGCCTATACTGTATGCAGATTTTTTTTTAAATGGTTCATAAAGTATAGTTAAAACATATATTAGAAAATGCGTGGTTCAAAAACTATAGTTAAAACATATATTAGAAAATGCAAAAAAAGATTGAGTTCAGTAGTAGAAAAACTAAAGTAAATGTGGGCCAAAATTAGCTTAAACCATTAGCAAAGAAAGAGGTAACCAAAGTGTCTTTGGTGTTAACCAACAATAGTTTCCAGTTAACAATGTTAAAGTGAGCCGAGACATTAAACTAGCAGTAGTTATCGACACATTGTGCTAGGATTAAGTTAGGTAACGGAGTTGATTTATGAACACCTAAAAAAAAAAAAATCAATAAAATAAATTTTAAAAAAAAACGGCAAAAAATTATGAACGTAAAGTTAGCATGAACTAGCAAAAAAAAAAAAAGGGGCCAAAAATTATGAGCGTAAAGTTAGCATGAACTAGTTGGGCAAAGGACAGTAACACTGAGGAAAAGGGTTCTGGGCCGTATGATCTCTACTAAAGTGACACGACTGAGATCATCATCATAAACTGCACTGACCACTCAGGTCAGCTCATCGACCTGGGAGTGAAGATGTAACTCCACTGACCAGATCTTACATCTCAGTTCTGAGAAGATCAACAGAGACGTGTGACATTTGAAGGTTCTGTGCAGATTCAGGCAGAGCCGAGGCAGCGGGAGCAGGAACAGTCGTAGTCCTGATGGTGGATGGAGGTTCAGACCTATTTTTGGAGGAGCTATCAACCCAGTGGCACAGGTCTGAGTGACAGGACAAGTGTTAGGTCGGATCCTCCCCTCGCTCGTTTGGGGGCAGACATTCCTCCGTGTAAGCAGACACAGACCCTGTGCCATCATATTTCTCTCCTTGGCCAGGATGGCTGGGAGTGTGTGTGTGTGTGTGTGTGAGTGCGTGTGCTGATGAATGTGTGTTTGAGAGAGAGAGAGTGGGTGTGTTCAGGTGTGAGCGTCGGCCTTGGAGCTGAACTCAGAGAAAGAGAGAGAGAGGAGTCAGCACCCGGACAGTGTGGCAGGCAAAGAGCAGGTCAGAGCTCTGTGAGGGGGGCCCTGAACTGCTAACCATGGGGCCAAGGCACTGAAAGGGCCCCCAACAATTCAAATAATAATTACAAAGAAAATCGAGAAGTGACGTGAACTGAAGGCAAGAAGAACAAGGAGAAGACAAACTAAAACCAAAGCCAAAAAAGGAAAAAAAAAAAGAAGAAGAAAAATGGTTGCGGAGGAAGTGATCATTGCCTTATCGGGTGGAGCGCCGTGGGGGTTTCGTCTGCAGGGAGGTGTGGAGCATCAGAAACCGCTCCAGGTGGCAAAGGTAGGGTTGGTCACAGAAATGGTCAATTCATTGGTTAAAAGTAAGGAGCGTTGAGATTGAGCAACAGTGAAACATCAGCCGAGATATACTAGTCGGAGATTTAAGGAGCTGTGAAGAAGGTTGAAATGGAATTTTGGCCGCAGTGATGCTTGGTCCGTGGCCTGAATGTGAGTCATGGTCCTGTTTGAGCGACAGTCTTGGTGCAGAACCACGCCAATGATGGATTGCCAAGTTGAACTTTAAACTTTAAGTTCAGCAGCTGTAGGTTTGCTAATTATTGCTGCTCATCCGATTAAAGTGCACGAAGCCAAACTCGTATATGGACTTGATTTGGGGGGACAGAGAAACCCGACTTGACGGATGACTATCTGACACCTCCGGACACCTCAGCAGTTAAATGTGGAAACTGTGTGTGTGCGTCTGAACTGCACAGGGTTTATGTGGACTCTTCACACCATTCACCCGATGCCATTGATCGGTTCTGTGCTACTGAACGAGGATGTTTCCACTGCGTCATCACCTTTGTAAGAATTTCAGATTGCGGCAGCTATGATTGTTCAGGTTTAAGCTGCTGGGTTATCAGGGATTATCTGAGACCACACTGGTCTGCATTCCATTGTTCAAGTCACTGTGGTTGAATTCATGTAAAATTCTACAAATAACACTGGTTTCTGCATAACAGTCATTTCACGTGATATTTTCATTTGACTGAAACAGATTATGAATGTATGTATAGCAATATTTGTACTTCTTTTGAGCCTGAATTCACAAAAAACATTTTGTCAAAAGCAGCTTTTAAAAAAAAAAAAGGTGCCTTTAACTACAGAGGATTAGTATTACAAGAAAGACAGGAAAAATGTGCAACAACGCTTGAGTATGTCGATCCATGAGTAAAATTTGCAAATGATTAATTGTCCTGAATGGATGAATGTATGTTTTACAAATCAAAATTTGGGTAGAGGCCAACTGCTAATCACGTGTAACCCACATACAGACCACAAAGTTAGCTTAACACCAGTGAAGGACTGACCAAACATTGGACTGGATAAAAGACTAAACTGCTGATTAAAAAACTGGTATAAATAAAAGTAAAACAATTTTTAAAAAGCTGCTATTTTTGGTCTTTGACACATTTAATCCAAGGATGCCTAGCCAAATGTAAAAAAAAAGTTTTGTGCTATTTTTCCTTCCTCATAAAAGTTTATACAGAGATCTTATTTCAGGAAAAGGTGGATCTGATTTTAACACTCTAGTTTTATATACATCCTGTCACATTTCTGTCACAGAAAATGTTGACTGGACTGAATTTTCTCAGTGTAACGAAGGGTCAAGACTGAACCAAGCCGTCTGACGCATTTTTGTACAGAGGATGCAGATTTTTGCTATTTAAAAACAGGATGGAAAAGGAAGAAAGAAGCAGCTTCAGTTAAACAATAGAAATATACTGGATTTTTTTAAAAGTTAAAATATAAAAAAATTCATTATTGTCTTTCGTTAACCTTTGAATATCCTTTGGGTTAATATATTGGTCCTGTTTAAATTTAGCTCCTTGATGGATTGTGGATGGTGGAATTCCCAGGAAACCTTCCATTATTTTTAGACAAAATGCGCGATTTCTCAGCTAGTCTTTGGTTACCTGTAGTTTACATTTAGGATGTTCATTGGACATTATTTTTGGCTCATTAAAGCTGTGTTAGCTAACAAATACTGGCAGCTAATTGGGCGTAGTTCAACCTTTTGGAAAACAGAAATAGTAAGTAGAGAAAGTAAAGATTTTTCTACATTTATGAGTCATCTGTAACTAATTTTTAGAATTTTTGGGAGGGCTATTTTTATGCTGTATTGTATTTACACCAACCTTTTTAAATAATTTATTCCTTAATTGTTGAGTAATATCTATTGGTAGATTAAACCTAAGTTGCCTTAAACCTTTTTTTATTCTTCAAATTTAGTTTATTGAGTCTTTCATCGTAAAGTTAATGTCACATGGTACTTTACATGTTAACTGCATGCATTCAACTGAAAAGTCGGTCACTGGACACCGATCACCTTCATGTCGATGAACAGCTGTTTCTGCCTGACGTGCTCCTTCACCCAGCACGAAGATGTAACTATGTCTGGTCTCATACTACACCGGGTCCAACAGGTGGCGAGCAGAGCAATGCTCAGCTGAGTGTGTGTGTGTGTGTGTGTGTGTGTGTGTATACATGTGAACAGGTTTATTTATAAAATTGTATGTGTTTTTTGTGTCAGTCTTTCGCTGCCTGTGTTGTGGATGCCAACGTGCGAGGGCTTTGTTATTGTTGCTGTTATGACTGAGAACCACAAGGTGAAAAATTGAGAGCTGATATCTTTTACCACCAATGAGATACAGGTCGCTTTCAAAGGCTAAGCTAAATAAGGCAGTGGTATTAATTACAGGCTACAGTCAAAGTAGCCTGGAATAAAAGTAATTAGACTAATGCTACACAACACCTCCAAAATCCTAAAGATATGTGTTAAGTCCACGAGTCCCTGTACAGAGAAATCAACACCACGGGTGTTGCGCTGACCTTTTTCAACATCTGACATGACTAACATAGTGTGGACTTTAGGGAAATATGGGGGCACAGGCACAATACTACGGATCTGACAGACCTCTGGCATAAATGAAGATGGCTGCTGGCTGACATTTTCCTGCTCAAGTGTGCACGAGTGCCCCACTTGAGCTGCAATATGTGGCATATGTCTGCAGCAACACGGAGCTGTCAGAACAGAACATTCACTACAAGTCACTATCACACAGGTTTCCATCCAAAGAGAAAAACATCGAGTTCTCCTACATATCTAATCAGAGCTGAAGAATCAACTTGGATGTAACTGAACTTTGGACTTAACATAAATAGAGCTCAATAATTTCAATAGGACTTGAGTTAAAAACAAAAACAAATAACAGCACCTAATGTCAGAGACCAATCCTGCACTCAAGGCTGTAATACAATCAAGAAACTCAAGGAACTCAAGTTGCACAGCGCAATGTTAAAAAAATAAATGTATGCTTTATACATATATATTGTTTATAACTGATTGTCTTACTATTTAAGTCCTATCTAAGTACAGTCAGTATTAGTTTTGGTTCCTGCTGTACAGAGGTGCCTTGTTTGACAGTTCCTGAGTTTTTAAATTGTACCCATGGACACATTGGCCTCAGGATCTGAAGAATCCACACATACTGTGTTTGGACATGTATTTAAAAAACTGTAGCTGCTTAAACCTAAAATTTGTGGAACACTGTGTTGTGTTTACTGCCTGTTTCAAAAGTTTGTCTTCCTTTCTCTAGGTGCGTAAACGCAGCAAAGCATGCAGGGCCGGACTGCAGGAGGGAGATGAGCTCATGTTCATCAATGAAGAGCCATGTGGAACACTTTCCCACGCCCAGGCCATGAACCTTATCGATGGCTCTACTGGAATCTTGCACATCCGAGTCAAAAGGTGAGTCAAACAAAGGATGGCCAAAGTATCTTTTTCAAGACCAATCGAGAAAAAAAACAAACATCTAATATCATGTAATATATTATCAATTTACAACACTCCTTCTGTTTGTAGGGTGTAATATATTATCGATTTACAACACTCCTTCTGTTTGTAGGGCACCTCCAGGTTTTCAGTCAGTGGTCCTTGTGACCCGTGCTCCCTCTCCCCGTATAGACAAAGAGTACCGTGCTGCTATGCTTGCCGTATCTCCCAACCAGCCTCATCATGCACCTGTCCGTGAAGTCCACCGTAGTCGCTCCTCCCTGACCAGTGGCCTGACATCTCCACCTGGTAGTGAGGCCTATTACGGTGAAACAGACAGTGATGCAGATGTGGCAGGTTACGAGAGGCAGCGCAGGCAGAAACGCCGCAGTCCCAGCAACTCCACCCCCGGAAAACCAACGGGACGAACCTCCCCTGAAGGTGGGGAGACCTCAGAGATGAGTGGCTATGACAGTGCACCAGATGCACAGATCTACTCAACTTTGTTGGATACCCGGGTAGATGGAAATGGAGGAGGTCTTCCAGGAGTGGCAAGACGGGAGGTGATTTATCAGCCTCCTGCTCCAGGAATGTGGTCCTCCCAGACATCCACAGAGACGTCCTCTATCATCTCCTCAGCAGATGACCAGGGGCCAAGAGATGGAGGGCAAGAAGAGGACAGCAGTTTTCTGGAGCTGGCCAACGTGCCTTTGGTGTCCCCTGAGAGGGCAAAGGAGGCTCTGATGCTGGGCTCCCGAAGTCAGCTAATACCCATGGTGGGTCCTGTGGGTAAACCCATTGACGATGAGCTTACAACAACATATATGGAAAAGGCCAAGCAAGCAAGTAAGTACAGATCAGGGGCAATAAGTATGGTCAGGTTTTCAACATGGGTCTTTACACCTATGTACAAAGTCAAACCAATGCAACATTTATGAATAATTGCAAAAGCTTGTCAAAGTAGAAAAAATAGTTTTTTACTAACAATAGTTACAGCTGGTACTCAAATTTGAAAAATGATTAGATAGATTTTGTGCCAGTATATATTTGAAATAAGTAAGAATTTAACAATAAGCAACAAATAAGGTAATTGGCCAGATGATATTGTAGTAACAAGTAAGTTAGTTAGTTAAATTGGGTGATGAAAAAAATCTAGCCAAGTTCAAAAATAGGTAGCCATCATTAGCTAACTTAAATGTTGCTTCTTGATATTAAATCTCTACACACTGATTTAAACAAATCATACATTTTATTAAGTAGTCTATTGGGAGAAGGTGTCAGTCTAAGCTTAGTTTGTTCAACGACGTGGTCAGTAAAGTTTACTATATTTACCCACAGTTATGTGTTTTAAAACCCCAGTCATCAATCTGAGAGCCCTGAAAAGCATCCACAGCTGCTTTTAGGTGTCAAGTGACAAAGTGGGGATACTCCTGTTCACCCTGCCCTTCTATCCCAGTCTGTTCATTCTAGCTGCTACTCTCGACATACTGTTAAAGGAGTTTAATAAAGCCAATCCCAAAGTTTGTTTTGCAGCATTTATTCTCACATGGTTTCACTAATTCTTTATTTATATATACTCTATATTCAGTTAGTAACCCTTGAGATGGGCTGAAGACAAACCAATAAGTCGAGAAAATTGGCAAACCTATCATCTAAAGCTCATGTTCATGTGCAAAACCAAAAGCCACTTCTTTCAATAACAAAACAGGTTGGAATTGTGATTAATACATAACACTAAATTTGCCCTATGACCTTTGCCATCCAAGGCGGACAAACCTCTAAATTGTCAGAGTAGCCAAGCTATTTGAAGTCCTATGTTGTTTTAGGAACTTGAAATAATTTTACTCTCGTAAATCCCTCTGCCATCATCAAGAACTGTTTAAATAGTCCAACCCACTAAGGAGTCCTGTCATGAACAAAAAAAGAACAATCTATAACAGGCACCGGACTTTTTCCCTATCTTCTTCTTTTCCTTTCTTGCTTTGTCCCTTTTTTCAGGGGTTGCCACAGCGAATCATTATATATAGTACCTTACCTCAAATAATGTGAGAAGCTAAAGAATTGCCAGTACTCTAAATTACCTTGTGAATTTTTAATATGCCAACCAAACACAACCTAACAGCTCCGACTTTTATACCTTGCAGAACTAAATCGAGGAGACACACAGCAGGATAAACAAGTCAAGGAAGCCCGAAGCAAATGTCGAAAAATTGCATCTCTGTTGACAGATGCTCCAAACCCTCACTCCAAAGGTGTGCTGATGTTCAAGAAGAGACGGCAGCGATCTAAAAAGTACACCCTTACCAGCTTCGGTAGTGTGGATGAGGGCTCACAGTGTCAGGACTCGCAGGAAGAGGATGGTGTATTCCCTGGTAGTGAATCGGAGATTGATGAAGATAACTTTTCAGCAGCTCCTGACCCAACTTGGGACAGTGACTACTTGGATATGTTGGAGAAGAGGGCAACTGCAGGCACCGAAGGCCGTGGGGATGGAGCAGAAGATGCTCCAAGTCCAGGATTAAGTGACACAGCAGGCAAAGGGGCACAATTGTTTGAGCAGCAAAGGAAGCGAGCTGCTGAGCTCACAAAGAAATTGGAGGCTGCACAGCCTCACATTCCTCAACATGTTCAAGAGCAGGCTCAGATGATTCACCCAGAGGTACCGCAGCAGAATCAACCACTAGTCCCACATCAGCAGATGATATCAGCTGGTCCTGCATCCACACAACAAGAACTCTCTCAGCCTCCTGGTCAAGTTAATGTTGATACCTTTGGGGTTTCTAATGGGGGCCTACCATACTCTTCAGTTAGTCATGCTAGTATTGTTATGTCATCTTCACCTGTGGCTTCGAAATCTGCTACTGCCTCAGTGACCATTTTGACTAGTCCTTCGCCACCATGTGAAACACCATTACCAGACTTGCCTGCTAGTAATGTTCTTAATAGGACAGCTCGTCCTTTCACACCTGGCTTCATTAGCATCCGAGCTGCAACTGCTCCTGTGCAATTTAGACCACCTGTCACAAAGACCACCCAACGTACAGCATCAGCCTTTGCTATGCAACCTCCGTTCTCTACTGCCACTGAACTGGCCTTTAATGCTACCAATGTAATTTCACAACTACCACAACGTCCTTTGTCAATGAGCTTTTCACCATCCTGTGTTCCTCAGGGTCTCCCACCTCAGGCACCAGTAGCTGGAGTTACCTATCATCCTGCAGCCATCTCTACACCTGCAGAAACAATGCATTCAACCACTGTTCATCAGGCTCGGTTTGCAACTGCGCCTGCAGTGATAGTACCGTCCGTACCCCAACCTCCACAACCATTAATGGCTCCAGTGCCCATTCCTCCTGTAACCCTGACACCAAGTGCACCTGAACATGTTGCTGCAATGCCCCCACCACCTGTTGCTCAGCCACTTCCACCTAAGTTTTCCACACCTACAATTCAAATGGCAGCAGTCACCCAACCAGAAGTTGTATCTCCAACCCCTGTTTCTGGTCCATTTGGTCGCACAGGAATTTTAATTGATGCTCGACGGCGTAGTGGAAAAGTGAAACCTATGTTCAATGTGCCAGAAGTAAAAAAGAACTCACCAAATCCAGAACTTTTGTGCATGGTGCAGAACCTGGATGACAGATCATCCCGATACAAATATGGCCAACCACCAACTGAAGTTGACTATGGAGCCACTGAGGAAGAAAAGAGTGGTGAACCGGCCATGGGCCGGGTGCCTCCTCCAGTGGCACCCAAACCTAGGGTTGTCCATGAGGCTCCACAGATTCTTCATGCAGGGGGCAAAGGGGCAGACATGTTTGCCCGCAGACAGTGTCGCATGGGTAAGTATGTAGTAGATACCCCACAAGAGGCCCATTACCAGCAGGAGATGGCAACACAATACAATACAAATACATCCCAAATGGACCCTTCTCAGTTTAAATACTCCCCAAATGTTCGTGCACCACCTCCCATTGGGTACAACCCACTCCTTGGTCCCTGTATCCCCAGAGGACCTCAGAAGGATCTAAGTAAACCAGAGGGCATTAGCAGAGGAGGTTCCCAAAGAGAGGGAATCAAAGCTCTGGATTTCATGAAAAGGCAGCCCTATCAGCTCAACCCTGCCATGTTCAGCTATAGTGGCAGTGTTGCAAACTTGTCAGCCATGCCCTCCTACCAAGCCCAGAGGCAGCAGCAGGCCTACCCAACAACAATGGTCGGCACTTCATTAGCCTCACCAAAGCAGATCCCTTTAAAAACAGCCCGTGTCTATGAAATTAAAAGATTTTCTACACCCACACCTATGTCAGCACCAACTCTGGCTACCAAAGTCATAGCCCCTCGCTCAGCTACCACACTTGGAGAACGTTTGAATCACTCTGACATGACCTCCCCACCTACTATTCGTCCCATTCAAAACCCAGTTCCTTTCCTGACACCAGCTCCAGTCGCTGCCCCCACCCTGGCTTCACCTCCATCCTATCAAGCTGGCCTTCCCAACCTCCCAAAATTCTCTTCCCCTGGTATTCCAAATCCTGTTCCACCTTCAGTACCAACACCCTACACTCCAGTTGCCTACACCAGTGGTCTCCAGGCAGCCAAGCAGTTTCAGAGTGCTCCTGAGCTCAGTATTATGGCTTCTTTACCAGCACTAAAGGCCAATGCAATCCAGGCACCTAAACCACATTTTATTGCTAGTAGGGCAGGCATTCAGCCCCGTGTCTGGAGGCCAGGGGCAATGTGAGAGGAAAAAAACCCATCACTACTATCCTTGGACTTTGTCTAGAGAAGTGAGAAGTCACTCAACAAGCCAAGTAGAAAAATCAATGATATCATAATCCCAAGACACAATATTTAAAAAAATTAATTGGAAAAAAATGTAAATTAATACTGCAGGATTTCTGTGAGACAATCATGACGACGTCACAGAAAACATGTGTAATTGAAACTACGCAATCACTTTTAAAGCTAAGGGAATATAAAATTAAAACCCAGAAAGTTTAAAATATTTTTCATGTGATATATTTTTTAGCAGAAAAACTTTAATTAAATAGAATCTTGAAGGATCTGCAGGATGTTTAAAGTGTATAGATGCCTTCTCAATTAGAGGATAAATCACTAAAGTATGCTGCTGTATGAGAATGAGTGAAGTCATGATTTTTTTTTTTTTTTGACAACTATTGTTTGATCATATATGCACAACATGTTTGTTTCACCAACTGGACTGATGGAAACATGATGACATCATCTTTGACAAGTGCATATGGTTGATTATGTATTGAATATGTACTTGAATGTATTTCTCTTTGCGAGGTGTCCATCAGGTTGTGCCAAATAACTCTGCTCACTATAGCCTGAAGGGAAATGCTATCTTTTTTAGCTTGGGTCACATTCACCGAGTGCCCGTGCTGTCACTGAACGTACACTTGTCACTGGATATCACAGCGTCCAGAGGCCATTTAGGCAGAGCAGAGCTTCTTTAATGTCAGCGTGATCTTTGCAGAAACACATGTATATTCTTTAACTTTTATTAAACAAATGACACAGATGAAAGGATGTGTATTTTATTTTGTTTTTGTTTAATGTTAACTCAGTATAAGAGACGCAGAGGGAAGTTGATGAAGCGAGTGGCACCGAACATTGTAAAAACAAATAGAACTGGTTAATGGAATGATGTTGGCTGTGGTGGTGGGTTTTTAGCATGATGAAAAGAATGGAAAATTGGGTTTTACTTTCCACGTTTTATATGACAACCCAATTTGGAAATGAAAAGGCCAGGATTAATATGATTTTTTAAGTTGGTGTAAAATAGTTTTGATTCCCACAGCCAGTAGATGATACAGAACGATGCTGAAGAAAAGCACAGAACCTGAACTTTACTGGAAAAGACAGATGAGAGAATAACACTGATGTTTATCCATGTTTCTCCAATAATGTTGGACAAATTAAAGGGTCAACATGTGTATTTAAAAGGCTATGTTGTCTGAAAACACAGTGTTTATGCCAACAGTTAGAAAATGTGGCATATGTTGTTTTAAGTTGTGGATCTTTTTGTACTATTTTCAAACATAACTTGTCTTACAGCTTTTATGTGTTTATATTACAGCTATAAAAATTGTAGTTCATGGACAGGGAATGGAAAGGTGTAAAATATAATGAGTATGGTATTTCTAATTGTAGTTGCATCAAACCAAATGTGCAACATTGTTAGTTATAGGTGCTGAGTGGCTGTTTATATAAAGACTGATGGTTACATTTTTAGCAAAGTAAATTTAGTAGCAAGTTGTCTGGATTTACACTGCCACCTGTTGTTGACTGTGTGATACTGCAATTTGTTTAAATGTACAGTGCATGCATGTATTAAAAGATAATAATAATAAACAAATACATTGATAAAATGAGCACTGGCTCGAGGTGCCTGAATGAAAATTTACATTTAACAAGATTTCAACACATCTAAATGTTACAGATCCAAAGCGAACCATCTTCCATTTCTATTTTCTCAGTTTGCACAAAGATTTGCTTTGTAAAACAAGTCTAACTGACAGGTTATCCTGTCAATGTAAATCTACACATATTTATAGGCTAATAAAAGGCCAAAAGTTGCAGCGAAAGACAACTAGACACGTGACATTTTTAATCTACTTGGCCGTTGTCACAGGTCTTCCATACATTTATGGTAATTAAAGTAAGTACATCTGTACCTCAGCCTTATCAGTCCATGCCAACATGCCTACAATCACGTCATGATTCAATAAATTTAAAATTGACATTGACTTCATGGACGAAGGTGGGGTTACGCAACCATTAACTCACACATATGGTCACATTAGAATCAACAGTTGACTTTATGCTAAAAGTCTTGGACTGTGATAGAAAACCAGAATCACCTGATGAAATCTGTGTTTCCCCACACACATGCAGGAAGTACATGCAAATTCCACACGGGATCAAACCAGCAAACCTCTGATCTTTTTGCAGTAAATAAACCACATCTTTGACCTAATGGCTCATTGTGCACTGAACTTCTTTATAAAAATTAATTTAACAAACATTAAGAAATCGGTGCCTACATCACACCACAGAAATGTCCTGAAAATGTTAGCTCTGAGCTACACTATCAGGTCAGCCTTCAATTGGAATTTTGTTAAAGTAATAACACAACAACAGGTGAATTAATTTCTCAGGCAGATAAGCAATACAAATGGAGCTGATTCAAAATCAATAAAACAAGATATGGCGTTGAGATGAGGAAAACGTAGAGAATACAACTTAAATTAGAGTTAAAAACGTATTTAAACACAAGCCGTATTTTTAACGAGTTAAAAACGTATTTAAACACAAGCCTGCAAATAAGAACTTCTCGTTATTGCCACTAGATGGAGACAAGTACAAAGAGATATTTAAAAGGGGCTGTAACCAAAGTGCAAAATGTAATGGTTTTTTTTAACAGTTTAAAGCCTAGAAAATTGACCTGATTTAAGTCAAACTACAAAACCAGGTTTTTGTTAAATTCCCCTGAGTTTCATAAAAAAGAGAAAACACAAAAGAAGTATTCTAGAGTCTGATAATGATGCATATAGATTTTACATGTAACAATCGACCCTGAGCCTGACTTTGGACAAACCCATGTGAGATCTGGTCATGCATGCATCATATAGACTACATGTGCCTGTTCTCAGGCCTCAGTTAGTCGGTTTGTTCCCAGCCTCCACTCTCTCAGGGTTCCTATCTTTAGAACTGTTAATATCCAAACAGAAGACTATTTAAAGAGAAAACGACACCCCCCCAAGCTTGGAACTGTAATTAACATTTAGTTCCAAATTTAACTGCTTTAAAAAATAGAAAAATAAAGCAGGAATCTCAGCTTATGGAAAGTTTCTATTCAGATATTAATTAAAACCACTGCACTTTATTAGATGTAATAGTGTAAATGTTGTAATGCTTGTTTTCTACTGTAGAAAAATATAATAATTCAGTGTAATAATCCAATTTTTTCTGCTGGCTTTAGAACCCAAACAACATATTTGAAGCCTAACCCTGACACTTGGAAACAGATTCAAATCTTTTTGCCAATCACAAATGTACTTCATATCAGTACTTCATATTTGAAGCCTAACCCTGACACTTAATTACACTTGATTAAAATCTTTTTGTTAATCACAAATGTACTTCATATCAGTACTGTGCAACTATAAGGTGTATATTTGTATAGTTCTGAGGTTTTTGTATTTTTAGAGAACTGACACTTACACTTGATTACACTAGAATAGAACAGGAAAGAACATGGATAAGAATAGCATGGGACTAAGAACAGAGTTACATAATAAGTAAGAATAGAACCAACTAGAACTGACTAAGATAGATTTAGAAAAATTCCAAGGTGCACCACCAATCAAAAATGACAGCAAAAGTATGTGAAATGAAATATAATGATCTTGTTTGAATTAACTCACAACTTGTTTTCTCTCTGTAAAACTGGGGCCTGTTTAGCTGAACACAAGGCTGACGCACAGGTAGTACTTGAAGGGAGAAACATACTGAAGATCTTCTTGAACACGCTTTTTAGATTTAATAGTTGCTGCCGCCTAGTGGAGCTGTATTTAATTGTTCTGCTAATCAAAGGCACACTGTAAGCAAACAAAGAAATTATTTGCATTAGTAAATATAATAGTTTTTACACCCATTATGTGAAATGGTAGAATTTTCCACAGTACACCAGGTGATCTCTTAGAACCCAGTGGTTTGGAATAACTGAACTAAGCCATGTAGTTTGATCATTTTCAAATAATAATTAACTTTAAGTGATGACAATAAAAATGTCTCTCTGCTAATGTTTGCACAGGCCATGAAAGAGCTGCGTTCTGACAGATCTGTCTGCATGTCTCCATCCTATGCTATGATGCCAACCTGAAAACGTGACAATGTCAGGTTGGGGAGATGCCCTGAGGAATGACTCTCACCCTTACCTCACCCAAACAACCTGACATGCCCCAGATATATACACATACTTAAACTTAAACTTGCACATACGCCACTCTTTTCAATCTGCCTGTGTGCGTGTGTGTGTGTTTTCCAAACACACCCCTGAGTCCTCTGGGGTTATCTCAGAGCCTAGTTCTCCTCTTCCCTCCTTCTCGGCGACTAAATATAGGCTCCTGGACCATCTGCGAGAATGATTTTGTTCCCTTAATATCACCATCAGCACTTTCAGCTGTCCAACAGAGACAACCCCCCCAACCCCATTTCATACTCCTCTAAACTCAACTTACGCCTCCTCCTTCTCCCATCTTGACACCATCAACCCCCCCCGCCGCCCCCCCACCCCCCCGAGCCCCTGGAAGAACAGCTCTCTGGCAGC
>NC_024318.1:3211652-3223675 GCF_000523025.1 Cynoglossus semilaevis
CCATCACCCCCCTCCGCCGCCCCCCCACCACCCAGAGCCCCTGGAAGATCTGCCATCTGAGTGCAGGGTGGGTTTTGCTCTTCTCTGGACCTGGGTCCGGCCATACGTGTGGGGTCAGAGGCACTGTGGGAATTGTAAACTTGTGCTAGAGATCACCAGATTTGCGCCCAGGGTCTCCTCCTGTCTGTTTGATATTTATAGCTCATTCTCCTCTCAGGGATTACAACCAAGTACCGGTGAGTGGCTATGCATCGCGTCAGTGTGTTTCGTTGAAACTAATCGACCAAGACATTAATACAGGACGAGTGACTACAGAAATAGACAGACAACTAGAGACGTGCAACATGTTGCCTTGATTTTTGCAGAAAACACAAGACCTCATAACCTCAAACACCTCAAGTACTTTGCTTTTAATGGAAATACGTTAAATACTTTTTCAAACAATTCTCTGTGTCTTGTCACTTTGCCGCTTTTAGATTTTCATACGTCTTTAAACGACCAAAGGAACAGGTGAATGTGCTGACCATCCCTCAATGGGCGTTGCAGAGATTTTATATGGTGCTACCAAATCTTGACAGGGGCTGGGAGGGTGAGGGAGGACTGAGGCGAGTAAAGCTAATTATTCAAGGAAATACCAAGGACCGTTTTGGACAGATGTTAAACTTCATAACTTTTTGGGGCTGAAATCATTAAATGAGGAAGTGTTTCCTGGAAGTGTGTGTTTTATGTCCATAAAGGTTGAGTTCTGTCTATCTGATAGTCCAATGACGCCGTTACATGTTGCTAAAATGTCTTGGCTGGAAATGTCTTTTATAAATAGCTGCAGTGGGTTGAATTACAGCCCAGTAGATGCAATGTGATGTTTTGCCACTGGACCGTGAATTAAAGAAACTAAAGAGTTGAGAAGAGAAACGGTTCAATGGTGAAAAGTGCAAATGTCTGTAAAGAGCAACACTACTCTTCGGAATTATAGAAAAATGTTACTACAGACTAAGGAGGTTGCAGAAAATAAGATAGCCCGTGTTAATGTGTTTCCTAATGTGATTCATAGCCTGACAGATGACACAGAGGAAAGAATCACTCAGACCCTCCCCTCACTAATGTTCACATACAGGATGAAGGTTTGGGAACAACATGAAATGCCCCTTTTATGATTTCTACTGTTTTGTTGCAGTAATCTTACAGTACCAGGAAGAACTAATTATTGACCATCTACCAAAAGCACAAGGTTTTATTTGGGTAAAATATCGTCACTTTTTTCAGATTGCAGTATGTATTTACACATTCAAAAATATGTTTCAAGCAAACTTTAAATCCTCTGGAAAACTCAAAACAAACAAACACATTCGGAACAAATTTTAAGCCGTAGCAGATAACTCTAGCTACCGTTGGCTTTTTATTCAGTTTTAAAAATACTTGCAAGTTGCTGACTATTTTTAGCCATTTTGCCAAAGTTTCACTTTAATATTTTTTTATTATACTGTCACTAACCTTTAGATTTAGGTATTTCCATCCATTAACTACCACAGAAGACAGAATATGGCCAAAAGGAAACAACATGGTTTTTTACAAACACACTCTACCAGACACATACACTGTTGGTGTTTATGTTTACTCAGACAGTGTACACGGATCGTCTGACCCTGAACGAAACTGCATTAAGCTATAGGGGGCAAACGAGGCAGACATCTGCTCCACTGGGGAATGTGGGGAATCTGAGTTCCCTTGACATCACCCTTGAACTTGAAAAATGAGCAGACCCCACGATGTGTGTTTGTCTGGTACGTCCAAGTCTAAGGGATTCAATTTCAATGGTTGTTGTGGATAACTGTAGGTGGTGGTACAGGTGATTAATCCTGAGAATCAGGAGGGTGTTTAGCCTTTAAGGAACCAAAAGCAAATCCAGTCATCAGGGCCTCTAACATCTCTTATTCTCTACCTTTTTAAAAATAATAATTTTATAAAACACCAGCAATTTGTTCTTGAGCTAGATATTAGAGAAACAACACCATTATATAGTTATCTAACCAGGGAATCAAACCATAGGTGAAAACAAGTTGTTATTCTGACTTCTTTCAGATGATGTGGTTGGACAAGACAAGCCAAAGTACAAACATATTCTATACTGTATTACACAGTATGATGAAAGTGCTACTCGGTGTTAAACTTAACTCAAACAGTAACCTAAGAATTCCAAATCACATACACCACATGCGAGAAAAAGCTTGTTATTTTTGACCGTTTCAGTACTCACGTCTTAGAGATGGAGATTGTTATCAGTCTTTAGTCAGGAGTCCATCTTGGGCCGACGGCGACAACAGGTAGCAACAGGTAGCAACAGGTAGCTAACCTGCTACGTTGTTGTTTATTTCTGATGTTAGGCATCGTCGTAAAAAGGGCACTTTTTCAAAATTGTACGTATTAAACGTTGTTGTTAAAGGTGTTGTTTTGGGCTTTTTTAAACGTTTGTTAAGTTTAGGTTTTCGTTGCTTCTTTACGTCTTAACTCCGCTGGAAGAAATCCTCTTTCAACGCTTCAAGAAGTCAATTGCTACTAGTACTATTCTTAAGTCTCGCTCGCACCTGCGCAGTAAGACAGAATAGTTTACTGGAGAAGGCGGAGGGGCGGAGGGGCGGCCAGCAAAGAAATTAATTTAGATTTATAGATTTATTGATAGCTTTTTTTATAATTATTGAGCGAATACATTTTTTTCTCCAGTTCCTCCCCCGTGGAATTTTGTTACTGTGAGAAAGAGAATATTTCATTCATTTGCCAGGCCCCAAAATAGGAGAGTGGCCCCCACTTTGGTAATCACTGGACTAATGATCTATTCTTGCTGAAAAGACAGCTGAAAACTACACCAAAAACAATCACCAAAGTAAACTGACTTCTGAGGCATCATGTAAAGCATGAAACTATGTTGACAGACTAAACTTATGAAGAAGTTGTCTTAAGAGTGCATAATTTCTTTTGCAACAGATAAATCAGCATTAGAGTATGCTAATGACTGCATATTCTTCCCTGATCTTGCAGCCATGCCTGTGGAAAAGCCTGTCTCTGTGAACAAGAGAAAAAAGCTCACCAAGATCATAACTGACTTGTCAAATATCTCTCAAGATGGTAAGCATAGCACGAAACACCATAAATTAACAGACACATTTTTATTTTTTATCTTTTTGGAGGAAGTTTTTGTTTTTTTACTGACAATAAATTTGAATGTCCCTCACACAGAGTTTCAGTTGGAGCCAGAAGCATCAGAGTTCGACCTGGGGAAAAAGATCAAGACTCCCAGAGACATCATGCTTGAGGAGCTCTCACTGATGAAGAACAAAGGCTCCAAGATGTTCAAGCAGAGGAAAATAAGAGTGGAGAGGTTCATCTATGAGAACAACCCCGATGTCTTCACCAGTGACTCCATGGTGAGAAAAGAGTTCCAGGGCTCTATTTTGTACCTGTTCTTACAAGTTATTGTGCTTTGACTCTGTCTCCAGTGAAGACTCCAACATTCTTACAAAACTATCAAATTTTGAAATCTCCTCTTTGTTAGGTGTAGAATAGTCTTGCCAAATGTTTATCAGTGGATCATAGGCATACTGAATTCTACTGAAGGACTGTTCCACTGAACAGATGCTGCAAATTCTACATAACACCCAGTCATTGCCACAGAATGCATGTTGACTTTGTGCCCACAACTTTTTCACACGCAAGTTCAGAAGGCAGAGCAGCTATGCTGCGATGCATACTCGCATTAACGCTATCCTAGAAAGCTAGAAAAAGATTCCTGTTTCATCCCCGGGGAAGCCAACTTAGAAGGATCAACTTTAACGAGGCGGGATCCTTGACTTTGAGAAACTTCTCATCACTGTATTGGACTTAAAGCACATTAAAATTACTTAGATGAAGCTGTTGTTCTTTAACAATGATATGCAAAAAAAAAAAACCAAATGCTTCCACTTAGCAGTAATGCACAGCATAATTTGACTTAAAATAGGCGAAGACACACTGCTTTCCTCAAGCTACTTTTGTTTTTGTAAAATATGATGAGCAAATGTTGATTATCTTGATATCATGTCTCCCAGGACAGTTTCCAGAAGTTTGTTCCCTCCATGGGTGGTCAGATGGGAGGTCAAATGATAAACCTTGGTGGGGCCTTTGTGAGCAAACAGGCAGGACATCTGCATTACTCAGGGCTGCAGTTTGGAGAAGGAGGAGTTCCAGTACCTCCACCAAAGCCTGGAACCAAAGGTGCAGGAGGTGCAGGAGGAGCAGGAGGAGCAGGAGGTGCAGGAGGATTGAGTGGAGGGGACCAGGGAAAAGGTGGGATAGATGGAAGCGGTAGTGAGTTGTCTTCACAAACAGGTTGGTGCACTTCCTTTGTTTGTTTTGTCAGTAATTATTTGAAAATATACTGAAAACTGAATTAGAACAGATCATGTGCAAATTGTTGTCAAAATGACATATTTTTCTGTATATATACATGTGGACCACAGTAATCTGATCCTCCTACATTCATTTTGTCCTTGTCAGGAATTAACAGGTTCCAGTAGCTTCAAAAAACTTCAAAAAACAATTGTCAGTTTTTATTTAGTGTTTATCGCTGCATCCCTGATCATTGTCTTTTTGCTCTTTATTTGGTTTCTCCACATTAGGAGGAAAAGGTGATGCATCTAAGAAGCTGGGTGTTGGGAAGACATACATTTCACCATGGGAGAAGGCCATGAAGGGTGATGAGGCCCTGTTAGCCACTCTGAAAGGTTACATGCCTGGTCCCCTTGAAAGGAAGGATATGCCCAAGTACAGATGCTTCAACAGGTATTACCTCCCACTGCTACAAATAAGAGTGTATTTTGGAAATTTTTCATTTCAATTTTTTTTAAAAGCACCTTGTACCTTTGTGTCAAAGAGAATCTTAAAAAATTCTCCTACCTTTCATTATGATAGGTACGCCCTGCCCTACGGTGGTTTCGAAAAGGCCAACCAGTTAATGAAATTCCAGCTGCCGGAAGCATCCAAACAAGAGCCTGAGGACGCGGTTTACCAACATGAAGTGGGCTGCCGGCCTTCCTTCAACCGCACTCCAATTGGCTGGATTGGCAGCGGTGAGCCCACCAGCATTCACATGGAGAATGACGCCGTGGTCTTCGACGCTGAGACAGAAGAGCTGTGAAGGAAATAAAATGTCCGTTCTGCCATAACACCCTCTGCACACACACACGCAAGCCTAACTGCATGCAGAAAAAATAAAGGAGAAAACTCTTACACTGACATCTGAAATCTTTCATTATGAACGACTGAATGAGTAAAAGCAATGTGGTCATGTCCTTATCCTGCTCTGTATTTGGTTGAATGGTAATGAGACAGAGTTACAACTGACAGAGGGTTGAGTTAAAAAGTTAACGTGTCAAGTTCACAAGTGGAATGAAGTGGATTATTATTAGTGGGGAAGAATGAATCACGTATGAAGGCCGGATTTGTGCTGTGTTACTATGGCCATGCTGTCTTACTTTCACCTTGTTATTATTATTATTATTATTATTTACTATTATGTTATTAATGGTGCCCTTTTTGTTGTTAAGAATCTGTGTTCTTTTGGCCGAGCTATGAAAAGGCTGTGATCCTGGCTTATTTGGGATGCATAAAAAGAGTTCTCTGCAATAAAAACCATGCAACAGTTTACCACGTAACCACCCTCTAGAAGAGTGAATAAAATGCTAGGGGAAAGATGTTCTCTGTGTAAAAGTTATTTTTAAAATATATTTCTAGTGTCACATGGTCTAATATTGAGTCAATTAATTTATTCCATTTATAAAATTTAAACTTTGTCCTTTGTCCAAAACATTTTCTTTCCAAAAATTCCTAGGGCATTTTTATCTAATATACCATAATGTCATTTTTGACAAAAACGGTAGCTAAGGATTAACGTTGAAAATATAATATGTTATTATTATTAATAATATTTTTTAGTATTTAATCCGAAACAAAAAAAATGTTCTACCTTGGTAGAAGTAATCTAAATGAGCTACAGTTCTACTCCAATACAGACGGGGCGCTGCTTTATTTCACAAACACTCACAGACAGGGAAAAAGTGTTGAAAAAGTCGGGCATTCAATGAAAACAATTCGGGGTTTTTTTCAAATATATTTTTTGTTTTCTAAATTAATGAAACAGTTTAGTCCCCAGTGTAGAACAACGTTATGAACAACAGCCCGGTAACAACGATACTCCTTAACATTATTAGCTTGTATCGCTAACGTTACCTGAGTGTGCTAAACTTAAGCAGTTGACGTTTCTCAATTCATCCAGTGTTTTGGTAATAGGAAAAATTCTAAGCATGTTAATGTTTGTACATGTAGTCCACATATGCTCTCTTAGGTTTTACGACTGGTAAATATTTCTGTGTCATAGTGATGCCGATGTGGATCCGTTAGCCATACATTCTGGTCAGACGATATGAAAACACTGACAAAAAATGTTGACAATATTTCTTTACATTAAAGCTGAAATCTTCACGTCTTATTTATTTGGGCAGCTCAGTATAAACGTGAAATGATTTTATAACACGGTAGTTATATTGTATTACGCTGAAGCAAATTTAGAATCTAAAATGTGATGGATCCCTGGGCACGTTTGGAGGATAAAAGGAATATCTATGTATATCAGGGATGAGCACGAGAGACAAAACTCCCTTGTGTAAGTAAAACCGAATCGTATGATAGATGTCTAACAATGCATTAGGTCTGATACTAACTTTTATGTTTTTATAAGTCCAAGAAAGTGTCAACTTTGTTAAAAAAGTAAGAGCCGACTTCAGTTTTGTGAATGCAGTACCGTATATTTCTGTATTATATTTTAAACCAATTCCTTCCAGTAGGAAATAGAATTTCGTTTTATGTTAAGAATTCTGCTTACAATAAAGGTTATTTATTATAGAATTATAATGCCTTGATCGACCACTACTTCTACATTTCTCAAATTAAACAACTTTAAATGATGACACACTTTTTTACAGGGTGGTGTTTCATTCACACCAACCACAGTATATCAGTGCACACACCTGTGAAGCTATAGTTAGCCTGTGTGTGTGTGTGTTTGTTCCCTTTAGTGAAGTAGATGAGTGTGAATCTACCTGATGACGTCCAAATCAAAGACCCAGTTGGCCAAACTGCCACAGACCGAGATCCTCATCTATTGGCTGCTGTCCTTTGGGTCACATCTGTACTCCTTCTACCACCTGCACAGGTTCTCTAAAGGTGAGACAGATGCATTTAAAATACCATCATGTCAGTTCAATCAAAAATATGTTCAAGTAAAGACATCCGTTGTTGCGTTCGTTAGAACATGAGGTGCGCTTAAACAGAGAATACCAGCTGGAACCTGGTCTTGTGAAAGGATATAAAAGGGTAAGTCAGAAGATGACCTTTCACATTAAAAGCCGTTTGAATGAGAAACATTTTAATTATTGTTAAGTACACACAGCTAAAAGGTACAGTAAATATAAATGTCATTCATATTAACAAAAAAACATTGTCACATGTTTTTTAATCAGGACCCTTCAGAGTTTGAGTGGAGTTTTTGGACAGAATGGGGTAAAAAGTCTTTACTGTGGACCTTCACAGGTCATCTCATATTATCCAGACTTTTGACCGTCTTCTGTACTAAGGTAGGAAACAATTTCAGACATTACACATACATTGCCCTATATTTACTAATTTACTAATTTAAATCTGTTTCTTCTTCACCAGCTCAGAGTTCCGACACTCAGTGTATACGACTTCCTCGCAGCCTGCAGTGTACTTGGAGTTAAAGGTGTCGGAGTGTTGTTGACACACATGCTTCTCTCCTTTTCTGTGGCACAGCTGAGAAAACCTGTGCTGTCATGGCTGTGTATCCTGCTCCTACTGTCAACACTTTACATCCAACCCCTTCAGGACGTCCAGGTAAGTTGATTTTAAATGAAATGATACAACTTATATAACTTATAGCCAAATGTTTCAGGCTTCTAATGTCAGCATTGTATAAAGGTAAATATTCTCAATTTAATCAAAGATCAAGATTAAAATATTAAATTGAAAAAATAAGGCACCCATTTTTTAAAAGAAATTCATATAAAAACGTAAATTCTGCTCACCTTAAAGTCAGGTAATATATATATCGTTAATGTAATCCTCCAAAGGGGTTCAAATTTAGGGTGTCTTATTTTTGCTGGACACAAGAGGGGGCAAGTCACCAAGAAAATGTAAATGTTTCCTTTTGGAATTCATCTAAAATTCAACGCACAGCTTTTCTAGCTTTTATCGATATTACATTATTATTCATGGTCGTTTTGTTGGTCAAAAGCTAAGCATAAGAGCTGGATCACTGGACAATTCGAAACCAAAAAGTTTTGAAACTAATTAAAAAAAAAAAAGGTGGATATGATGTTTAGCATTTTCTCACAGTTACAGAAATGGATTCATTACATGGCATTGTTCCTTTTAGCTGCACAGAACGTGACACATCAAGGACAGCCTCCGTCTGGAAACTGTTCTCCAGTCGAGTCTCAGATATTTCACTTTAGAAGAAGAAACAGATCTGACAGATGGTTCCAAAATTCTGCCTCTTCTCCACCTGCGTGCATACACACACACATACACACACACTCTCAAAAACACAGCACACTCACCACTGAAAGCAGTGATAACCCCACAGCTGCTGAACACGCCTCATTAAAACTGTGTATGGAGTGTGTATGTTTTCTATGTACATAGAAATAGAGGAAATTCCATTTTTAGTGTCAAAGTGTCTCTATTAATAGAAGCCTCAACCAACCTGTGCTAAATATAATTGGCCTTCCCACCATGTTTTTCACAGAGATCCTGGTACGACACAGAGGGGGAGTACTATCTGCTGCTGTTCAGCGTGGCGGTCTGTGGTCTGCGCTTCATCAGCTTCAGTCTGGAGCTCTGCTGGAGCCCTGCAGGCCCCGGCAGCAGCAGCAGCAGCAGCAGCAGGCGCCGGGGTTTGCAGCTCTGTTGGTTGTTTTCATACACTTTCTACCATCCTTTCTTCTACAATGGACCCATCATCACATACAAAGATTACAAAGAGCAGGTGAGACACAGTCACCAAACATGACCGCTGCAGCTTTGACATAAAAAAAAAATAGAAATAACAAGCTGGGTTTTATTTTGTCAGGAGGCTGAATGCAGCTGCAGGTCACCTGTTTAAATTAAACAACAGTCAGCACATTAGTGGTGGATTATATATATAATCTGTAACAAAAATAAATTAAGATGAAAATTAAATGACTTAGGAAAATTTAAAAAAAAGGTCGTAATAAATGTCTTGAAAAATCACCAATGGAAATGTCTTTGGGGACTGGACGACAGATGAAAGTTCAGTTAAGACCAAATTAGCTAACTGAAATTCTGTTCACAAAGATGTTGCAAATGATCTGAGATGGAAGGGAGGGGCATTCAACCCATAGAACACAGCCCCTGCATTGAAGCTACAGACTTCATGAGATGAGAAATCCCTGTATGTGATGAAAAATACATTATTTTTATATTTAGGAAAATGCAAAGTTAGTTAATGGTTGAAAACAATAATCAACAATTAAAACGATTAATCATGATTAATTGCTATTAACCCACAGCCAACCATTGATTTTTGATTTTTTTTCTTTTGTTTGACAGCCCTAATATCCTGTCCTGTTATTTGAGCTGTGTGAAGGTGGGACTTTAACGCTCCGCTCACTCTCTCTCCTCCTGCAGATGCAAAGACCTGCTGAGGAGAGTGGCAGACAGACGTCTGCTCTTCATTATTTGCTGCTCAGATCAGGACGGATCATACTGTGGTGGTGCACGGCTGAGTACATGATCCATGTAATGTACATGCACTGCATTCAGTCTAATGAGACCTACTTAGAAATACTCCCTCCCTGGGCGTTGGGTGAGTATTTACATGGAACTTATTTTTAGCTTTCGCTGCCTGACACTGAGCTTCAGCTTTAATAAAACTTCTACAGATGAACACTGAACCCTTTCCAACATCCATCACAAACACATTCATGTGCCTAATCCTAATCCTTACTCTATGAAAATTGTCATTCCTTCACTGACAGGCGGTCTGGCTCTGGCTGTGGTCCAGTTCTTCTATGTGAAGTACCTGGTACTGTTTGGCCTTCCCTCTATGCTGGCTACTGTGGACGGATTAGTTCCTCCCAATCTTCCTACTTGTGTCAGCATCATGCACACGTTCACAGGGATGTGGAGGTGAGGCCGGAAGTTTCTGTTGTTCCTATAAAACAAAAACAGCATTCCTTAACATTTGAGACTTCAGGAAAAACAAGCGTTCCCAGTTTTCTTGAGTGGGGAAAAAAAACCAAAAGTACACTCCATGTGAAGAGCCTAAGGTGGAGTGCTGTCTGGCAATCAGGTTCTGACTGGTCACAGCAAATTGTCTCATCTTCTGTTCTTACAGGCAATCAGAACAATAGGTCACCTCTGCACCACGGCCGTTAGATCATTGTCTTAGACCCAAGAGCAAATGACTCATTCACTAAAAACTAAATTTGTATTTTCAGGCTAAATGGTCATGATTTTTTGAATAATCTAATCTAAGAAAATATGAGCTCTTCACGGGCTGCTTTAACTACAGTTCATTTACCTTGTATTATATTGGAATTAAAGGTCAGGGTGATGACTGTTACATTTATGAACCTCATTTAGATGTTTTTAAAATAAAAAAATAATCTACTGTTTATGCTGAAAAGGTCACAACAGCTGCAGTTAATAAATGCCTGCTGTGTTTACTACCACAGTCATTAGGCATTTTAATGAGCACCGTTTTGTCTGTATACTAAGCCAAAGGTAAAAATGTTTTGAACAGTAATTAAAGAAATTTACATTCCGTGCCCTGGTGACATTCACGTGGAAGAAAACTAAGACAAACGATGTTCATGCTGTAAAATCCAGACTAGGATTGGCATATTTGCAATCAGTTTTAAACTAATTTGGTAAATGTAATTTAGAATAGCCTGGAACGAAAAACATCCTTACCCATAATGCAAGGCAGAAGGAGGTGTTTTAGTCACGTTGTCTATTGAAAATCTATCCCCACTAGAAAAATGCTTGTTTTTAGGGCTGGGCATGTTGTGAGTTGACAAATGAATGATTATAAAGTAAAAACTGTTAGAACATCTGTAGTTATTAGACTCTCATCCGTGCTGAGAGTGAATCACAAGCATAACAAGGCATTAGCATGAACTGTCTTCGTCAACGTCTTAAGTAGGTGGACAGTGCCTGGTGCTGAAATAGAATGTCATCATGCCACTTGTGCCTGAAGGCATAAAATCAGGGAGCTCCTAAAAAAACAGCGTTATTTTGAATAAGAAAGAAGAAATGGTAAGAATTAAATTAGACTATTCTTTAACTAAAAAGAAAACAAATAGTTTACATCAATAAGTCCCATGTCCCAGTGCTGAGATATACAGTACATAGGTGTGGACTTGTCTTTGATCTACAGACAGTTCTCAGAGCATCGATTTGTCATTGATCCCTTGTTTGAGTTGCATTACTGCCATCTACTGGCCCCGTCAATCACTGGAGGCAATCTTGCAACTGTTAAATTTCTGCATACGCAAAAGTCAAACGTGTCTTAATTCAATGCACATAAAGTTGAGTTACGCCCCCCAGAGGTTGATTTAACCCTAAAGTAAAAGTTAAAAGACGTCGTCAAACCACCAGACGCGGAGGTGAAAGCACGCGCGCTCGGTTTTTACAGTAGAAAAATAAATGCACTGCATGTAGATGCTCATGACCGATGTGCTGACACTGATGCACTCCAATCCATCCTGTTTGGTCCACGTTGATGACATTGATGGAAGGTATAAAGCTGTCCACCAACGTCACTGAACAAACAAACCTGATTTACGGCCGCACGGGTTGGGAAAAAAAACAAAACCAAAGGTCTAATCTTCTTAATGTCAGAGATTAATCAAACAAAACACACAGGCTGCACATATCCTCAAGTGTTCTGTGTT
>NC_024318.1:3225190-3248559 GCF_000523025.1 Cynoglossus semilaevis
AAGAGTCATCAAAAAAAGTAATTAGTGACACCACGAATGTGCCAGAGAAATTTGAATATTGCAAACATATTTATCACAACATAAACCATATAACCAACCATTAAATAAAGAATTGCATATAAAATGACAGCAATGTTAACCAGAATACTGTGCACTTCATTAGAATATTGCAAAAAAAAATATGAGCAAATTCTTTTGCCGTAGTTTGACCAGTATTTAGTCGGTACATTCCAGAATAAATCCAGACCATTCTTCCTGGTCTTGATCATTTGCATAAGGTGGTTGGAAATGCAAATGTTTTCTCCTCCTAAATGGCATCACTTGCCATTTGCCTCTGTTGATGCTAAATGATAGCAGTGACACAACGGCCTCTGTCTTTCTCCTCCTCGACAAAGTGCTTCTTAAGAGGGTTTTAATGCAGTTGTGAAATTCTGCAGGAATTGTCTGAAGAGGGTCTAGATGAGAGCGTAGGTGTTAAATGATGTGACTCACCGACTCTGCCGTCTCTCCCCGGGGCAGCAAAGTGGCTCCTTCTTCACCATTCCATTACACCAACCCACTGCCTTTCACACCATCATCTCCACCTCCATCACGTCCGTGGTGACTATCAAGTTCTTGGCTTTTCTCTGTCACACACACAGAGTTATTGTTGTTTGGGAATCATTAGAGCAGCAGATGAGTTAACGCTGTGACTAAGTGAGGCCGTGTTTGAGGTTGAGGACGAGCACCGTCAGCACTCACTTTTAGTTCTAACTGTTAAATGTATGTAAACATATACTGGACAACAATCCATCAACCGGGATCAATAAATCGATTCCACGAGCAACAGGACCATGAATCAGTCCCACAGGCAGAACATAAGGAATAGACAGAGATATTTAAACTATGGTTCTGGAGTGAAGCCCTGGAAGTGGGCCAGGAAATTCTGCGCTGTCTTTGAAGGCAACTCCACATCCAACTCAACGTTCTCAGTGGCTAAAATGTAGCCGCCAAAGTCCAATAGAAAAAAGTCAATGATAATCGGAATGTAATAGAAGGTTGGCAGAATGTTAGCCTCAGAATGCTAAAGCTAAAAATAGCTAAAATATATGTACACTAAAGTTATCACAAATATAAGTAATAATGAAAGTTTGGCTGAAAGTCAAGCAAATATAACTACAAAAATGTTAACTTTGTCAAAGGAAATGCAACATGAATAAAAAAGAAAATTAAAAAATATAAAAATGTATAAGAATTTATTGAAAGTTAAGTCAAAATTAGCCAGAGGATTAATCAACAGTTACTAATCAAAATGTAGCTGACAGAAAAAAATTAGCAAAAATCATCTAAAAGCTAAATGCTAATTTCAAGCTAAAATATCACCCAAAAAGTTAGAGAAAATGTTTATCTAGACCAAACATATGTAGATATTTGTTTCTTTTTTTATTAGAGAAAATGTTTATCTAGACATACATACATATGTAGATATTTGTTTCTTTTTTTTCCTACTTTAAAGGCTACACATTCTGGAATTAGTCCATATCTGAAGATGATCACACTTTGATGAACATGTGTTTGGAATCTAAATGTTGCCCACAGATGGTGGGCAGCTCTGCACGTCTACATATTCATTAACACCACAACACCTCCATCTGCTGCTGCTCCATCTCTACTTTCATCCACTGATGTGGCCGAGCCGGACGATCGCAAACTGCTGCCTCATCTTTTTTATTAGAGGACATTGATTGGCTTCAGGGTGACTGAGATAATTAGTTCCTAGTTCAGCAACAAGGGGAAGATGGCGATATTGTTGTTGCACTGCTGTTGGAAACATGCAGCCTGTCATTACCTCCGGGAAAGACGGCGTTCCTACAGTATCATAATAGCTGAGAGTATTTGTCTTCACAGGATGAGACACATTCTGTTACTGATTGGATTTTTACTGTTCACATCGGTGTGCACAGCTGCTGCCTCGTTATTACAGTGGTCTACATGTCGGAGCCGTGGGCTGATTTTTCTTTGCGGAATTTTTTAATCCTTAAACAGTCAGAAAAAAAACATAACATTTTCAAATTAGTGAATATTTCTTTTTCTTTTTTAGGCTTTGGGCAAAAGTAAAAAACTTGAAACAACAGTTTTTGACTCGTTTTTTAACATGGGAATTTCACCTGTATGAATGTCAGGAAAATATTTTTGGACTAAGATCAGTGAATATTACCTCACCATTTCTGTGACATCATCACAAGGCTGTTGTTTTAAAATTCTCTTTTGTTTTTTCATCATCAGGTTCAGGAAAATTGGTTAACTTTTTTAGGCTAAACTTTTAAATAGTTTTTTTTTTAGTCACATTTTGTTTTCAACACATGCAAATGATGGCCATGTTGAAGAACTTTTTTTCTGTTCTGTTCTGTGCTCGTTTGCAGTTTTATAAAAAAAAGCCAATAAATGTTGACCTTTAGTTATATATTTTATAATTATTTAAAAGGCTTATTTTTTTAAAACTTTTTTATACTTTTAATTTTATTGATTAGAGTAAGCCAGCTAATTTTGTAATAAAAAAGTGTATGAAATTTTAATCAGTTTAAAATAAGTTATTTGGTTTTTAACCTTGTTTGACTTTATTTTGTGTTTTCTCATTCTTTCGTCGTCTTCAAACACTTGTTAAATCTTGTGCTCCGTGTGGTGTAGTGAGTCACAGCCCGGTAGGTTGGGCTCAAACTAAATCAAACTATGTTTGTTTTCTATTTTATTGGGACGGGGGGTATTTGAAGACCGTCATGTCAGTGGTAAAGGCAGTTATTAATATATTTCAAGGGCATTTTTCCCTGAGCTTCTACTAATTTCTGACCCTCGTCTTCAGTGAGGAGATGTAATGACATCACTGCAGCGTGCCTGTCTGTCTCTCCCACTGCTTCCATGGATGAATTATAATCCAATAACGTGCTGGCTCCATTAAAGTCCTCCATCTTTACTGTGTCTTCTTGCACTAATGTTTCAGATACATCTACGTGCCCCTCGGAGGGTCACGTCACGGCCCTCTTTATAAGATATTGTCCACCGGCCTGGCCTTCGGATTCGTCTGCTTCTGGCACGGCGGCAGTGACTACCTCCAGTACTGGGCCGTGATGAACTGGGTCGGAGTGCTGGTGGAAAACGGACTGAGGTCGCTGTTGACTTCTTCTGTCGTTCAGTATTTTGTCGTAAGTTTGAACTTTTTTACTTGAACTTGGTTTAAAAGTAGAGCGTATTTGTCCAGTGATGTGTTGCCAAGGAAACAATTCAGTCAATTTTATTATTAACTATTATTTAACTTTTTCTGAGAAAACCTTTGACTATTGCATAATTATTTGAAGCTAGTTTTTGGGTTACACTTTTGTATATTTTTCTTGATTTTTTTTTTTTCATTTTAATATTTCATTTGGACGAGTCACAAATATAAACAGGTGTGAAACCAATACATTCACCTGCTGTTGTTTGTCTTTCTGATCCAGTATAAAATATACAGGAAAAAACAAAATTGACATTTTTGTGTAACTTGATTTATGTCCATTAATCATTGCCAACTGTGATTGATTACAGTCATTATTAATCATGACTAATCCTGTTTAATTCACCCTATGATTAATTAGATCAGTTAATCTTTTGACAGTGCCGTAATATTTTTGCCAAATTTTTTGCTTTGCTCGTTTAGCTAACAATTAGCTTCCCCTTTTTGACTAATTAATTTCTTCTGTTCTGTAACTTTACCGTTCAGACTGATGGTTATTTCTCAAACATTTTCAAAGCTACATGTCGGCTACATTTTAGCCACAGTTTTGACTAACATTTAATTTTCTGAAGAAGAGGAAATTTGGCTGCTCCAACAAATCAGAGTTTGGGGAACTATTATAGATCACAGCTGTTTAATGTTAACAACTTTTTTTGATCCAAATATTGACATCAGCTGATTGGTTCTTTTCAAGTTAAAAACTTGACCCAAATATTGACATCAGCTGATTGGTTCTTGATAAAGAGTGTTGAGCTGAGACGCTCACAGTTCCAGATGGTCCAGATCTTCTGAGACCAGAACTGATCTGGAGCCTCAGATCTAATCATCTCTTTCACCACGTTAATGTTAATTAAAGGCCTGTTTTGCTCCAATCTGGCTTTTCTGGGTCTGTAGCCGGGGGAGAAGTTTCACGTTTTATAAATCTGTAATCATTCTGGTTGATGTTGGCCCTGGTTGGACGTGTCAGGTGCCTCAGCGTTTCCTTTTGTTCTCTGATTTACAAGAATAAAAACCTCTGCGCGGATCTCCCTGAGATTTACCTCTGATTAACTGATTTCCCAGGAGCGACATTTCTCTGCAGCCATGAAAAGGCGTGCCGTCGCCTTCCTGTGTGCCTTCTCCACTGCCATGCTCATCCTCTCTAATCTAGTCTTCCTTGGGGGGATACATGTGGGTAGAATCTTCTGGAAGCGTGTATTTATTCAAGGTAAGTTATCCCCAAAACACTCACTAACCAGCAGGAGTTTGTGGGTTTATTTCTGCAGGATTGTTCCGGTGTGTCTTTTCTTTTTTATCTGTGGGGCATTAGTGTTTTAGCCAAAACATTTAAATTTACAAACTTTTCATATGGGGGGGGTCTCTGACAGTTGGGAAGGTTGGATCCATGTCACACAGACTGTCTCTGTATGTGAGACGTTTGTTATTGTTCTAACAAAATAATAAGAAAAAAACAGAAGAAAAAAAACCCTGCAGGCGCAGTGACTTCACTGCATTTGCATGAAAACTCTCTCTCTCTCTCTCTCTCTCTCTCTCTTTCTCTTCCACAAAGACAGAATTACATCTCGATTGTTTCTGAGCCAGGTTTTGTTCCCGTTTCTTTTTTTGGATCATTTCGCAGCCAGACTACGATGGCAGTCGTTCCTCTGGCCCGTCGTCACATGACAGGTCGTCTGAACAGCCGTCCCTGCAGCCAGTGTGGGTACAGTCGGTGCCGTGAGCTCAGCTCCCCGTGATACATTACCGTATTATTTATTAAAGGGAGCTGCTAATTCATGCTCATACATAATGCACAGTTTACTCATATTTAAAGCAGAGCTAATTCATCTTCAGCCCGACTGGGAGAATTATTTTTTTGGGGGGAGACTAAAATTAGAGAGTAAAAATGTCCTACCTTTATGTTTCACTCCAGGGTTGTACCACATTTCTTTTAAGGTCCAGATTTGGGGATCAGCTGCCATCTAGTGAAAAGTAGAAGAATAATCAATCAACATTAACTTATTTAGCTTAGCTTTTACTTTAGCTTTATATTTTAGTTGTAATCTCTAAGATTTACGAGAGTAAAAATGACAAAACAACTAACATTAAAATGAGCCATTGTACATTTCACATTTGCAAATCCCATGATGCACCACCAGACCAAAATGTCACAAATAGTAATGTAGTGAACTATAATGATCTTCTAGTTTCACTTTACTCCTACTCAGTGTGAAACCTGCGCGTGTTTAGTTGAACACCAGGCTGACGTACTCACAGGAATTGAAGAAAGACGCACGTGGGTCTACTGTACAGCTCTGAGTCTCTCTCTCTCTCTCTCTTTCTCTCTCTCTCTTTTCATATATATAGTGTTTATAGCCTATCTGCTGCCCCCTCCAGACCAATTAAGTGAAATTGGATCATTTTCCTTGACCTTTCCCGATGACCTCTGACACCAGTGAGGTGCCACTGGTTGGGAATCAATACTCTGCCGTCTCCCTGCGCATTTGTTCTTCCAGCAGAGGCTCTGTTCTTGGATTATGTGACAAAGTGGGGCCTAATCTGCCTGATTAAAATGAATTTTCCAGTCAGTGGTTAAAAATGACTGTGACACCGATCATTTGTTAGGAGCCTGGAACAGTCGCAGCTAATGGTGCATCACATTATCATCACGCTGAACTCCTGAACCCCTGAACCCGTTCACACTTATTCAATATTCGACACGGAAGGCAGGCCTAAAAATAAGTCAGTTGTGAGAAAAGGCTGTGAGGATTAATTTGCTGATTTGATTAATCTTATTCTATAGAAAAAAATGTAATTATCTATTTAAAGCAAAAAAGTTACATCTTTAAAGCTGGCATCTCTTTTTTAGACTACTTCAAATTTAGATGACATTGATCTGACTCTGATTTTTAAAGCAAATCTCTTCTGTCTGCACAAAAGAGCTGTGAGAAGTAGGTTTTTTCTATTTTTTTATTCAATTTGCATAAAATCAATGGTTTTTAAATCAGCCTGTCTGAGCCGCTGCCTCCACCTCAGAGAGCAGAGTAATTGCTCCCTGACCTGACTGAAAATACAAAAACAGATTCAGACTTACATTCATCATCGCATCATTTCATTGATAAGTCAAAATGTCCCCAAATCTGGAGGTGTCTTTTATTAGAGATCACTAAAAAGTCAAGACGCTGAGATGTTTCTTTTTTTTTCTTTTTTACTCAGTTGATCTTGAAGCATCTCATCCAACCAATTTTCTTATATTGACTCGTTCTTTTTTTTTTTTTTTTTCAAATTCTCTGTCAGTTCATAGTTACAAACATCCAAACTTTGACGACCAGTTTGACTGTACGTCCTATTGGGGCGCTAATGAAACGTTCTTACCTGCTCGGCTCCAGTTGACGACCGGCTGACGGTGCAGACAGTGACCTCTGGGGTTCAGGGTGGAACACGGGGACGTCTCGGCTCCAGTTGACGACGGTGCAGACAGTGACCTCTGGGGTTTTTCTCTGAGGAAATAAGAAAGTCAGAACAATATAACAGATTTAAATGAAATGAAGTCAAACCTGATTGGCTGCTGCATTTTTTTCACTTCCTGATTGTGACCGACATCAGGACATTTGTTTGACAGTAGGAGGATCAGAACTTTTAAAACGGTACCAAAGCAGCACGCTGTTGGCTGGAGTCTGTTCATCGGTTCACACAAACACACACACACTATTTAACTGGTGCTTTTTCACTTGTGTTCATCAGTTCACACAAACATACACACACACAGACACTATTTAACTGGTGCTTTTTCACTTTTAGTTTTCTAACCCTGAAAATATTTTTTTCTGATGCGGCAACAACGCTGTCTACGCTGCTGATGCAACGATGTGGCAAAGCATCGTCCTGTTGCCGACAGAAACCAGACACGAACATTTGACTGTTTTCAGAGAGAATCGTGTGAATGCAAAAAATACATTACGTTACAAGTGAATCATAATATTTATATATATTTATATATTATATTCTGCTGTTATAAAATGTCTGACAGTAGGACAGGGTTCACCTCAGCTGGTTCATCAACCTTTCCCACGAGCAGCAGAAATGTGACGGTACAGCTGTGCATTAAGTAGCTCGTGTGTGTGTGAGTGTGTGTGTGTGGATTCCATTTTGACATGAATAGAAAAGAATGGAGCATTGAAAGGCATTGAGGGTGCAGGTGCAGGTTACTGAGATAATCTGGAGGAGCAGCAGCAGCAGCAGGAGGAGGAAGAGGAGGAGGAGGAGGAGGAGGAGGAGGTGCTCAGTCGTCCTTACCTGTGTGATCGACCCTCGAAGCAGCCGCAGCTATAAATAGAAAAGGGGGAAAAAATTTCAATACAGGGAAGAAAAATGACCAGAACACAGACACACTGTTTGTAACGAGTCTTTTTTCGACCCATTTTCAATTTTAAAAACATTATTTTTTTAGCTATTTATTATATTTTGTATTTTCTCTACTAACATTGTTTATATGAAAGAAAAATAATTTTTCAGAAGGTCAGGAGACTGTACCTGATACCATTACTAATATTTAAAAAAAAAAACACTTACCTATTGAAATCATTTTTCCAACATGTCTTTCTTATGTCGACGTCTTTCAGGCTGGTCCACGGTGGCGCCCCCTATGCTGGCCTTCCTCTACTGCTTTGCTCAGATTGGACTGGAGTGGACTTCACACCCTGCTTGAATCACCTTGACTTTGACACTCAAGCGAGAATCTGCACGGAGCAGGAAAAACCCAGAACCACCTGCTCGGACCAAAGACCGGCTCTGACCACCGCGGAGAGTCTGGCCCGCGGCCACGGAGCAGAGACCGAGTCCTGTCCTGACTGTGGAGCCGCTCAGTGAAGATGTCTGCAGGATGGACGTATCTGACCTCTGCTGGGTCAGATACTTCTTTGCATATTTTTATTGACCATTTTTTTCCATTTCCATCACAGAAAAAAATAAACTTTTCTGTACAGTTAGGACCGAGCTGACGGTGAACACAGATTAAAACAAACCCATTTCAGATGACCTGAGCAGACGCTCGGTGTGAAACATTGAATATTTATAGAACGAGGTTATATTTTAATGTGAGGAAAAGCTTTTAACGCTTTCCACCAAACGGCCACATTAACCTTCCCCTCTCAGACGGACCATGAATAAAAATGTGTTCTTTTCAGTGCAGTAGATCCTGAGGATTAATGGGAATCTGTTTTTAATGGCCTGCGTCTCTTTGGAGAACGTGATGTTGCAGAAACAGCTCCGTCTTCTTACTATTCATAACATTCACGCTGCACAACGAGTTAAGCACACAGCCTGGGGGAACGGCAACCCAAAAAAAAAAAAAAATAAAAACACGAATCCAGGCTGGGGTGAATTCAGAGTCGGAGCTGCTGACGATGACGAAGATGATGATGAAATCCTTTGTTGAGATTTTGTAAAGCGTTCCAACTAAGTTTGTTTGATCCACATGAGTTGCACCTCACCTTCAAAATAAAAGTATTAAAAAAAAAGGCAGTCTGTAAATAATGAGAGCACCTCGTTAATCTGGTCCAATTAGCTGATTTCTGTCCTCGGGATTATCACCTCCAGCCTCTAAGACGGATCAGTGCGAGTCGGACTCAGAGAAGAGGAATCCTCTTATATCAACCCAAACTGAGGTTCCACTGATCCCGGATCAGCAGCAGGACACACCTGCTGACAAACACTTTCTCAGAGGAATCCTGTCAGTGCACAACAACAACAACAACAGTCGTCAGGTTCACGTTTCAGTGAAACCACAACCACGTGTTTCTGCTCCTTAATGATGTTGGTTTTGACATGTCTGTAAATAAACAGACGTCGTCGGTTACTGCAGGATGGATGAACAATCGTATAAACATACAGTTTTTACAGTTCCAGTTCAAGGTCATCACACCACTGCACACCAAACAAATGTGACCTCTGCATTTTTTACCCATCACCAAAGTCAGCAGGGGGCAGCGTAAGCGCCCGGGGAGCAGAGTGTTGGGGACGGTGCCATGCTCAGTGGTAACTTGGCAGCTGGTGGACTTGAACCTGGAACCTTCTGGACACAGGTCCGCTTCATTAACCACCACTGCTCCTCAGTGAAAGCTTAATGACAAATTTAGAAAAATGAAAAACAAACGAGGAGCCAAGAAACAGACACCGATTATAAACAAAGGGACAAAACGATATCAACAAACACAGACATGAAGAAATACGAAAACACGACCGACACCGAAAATAAAACCACAGACACAAACATGAGGTACAAACTTGAAGCCAAATTAAAAAAAAAACACACGTGATGTCAAAACAATGACGACAACGTAAACACTGGGAAGGTAGGGCAAAAGAAATGACAGGAATCAAAGCAAAACTGAACAAGAATCATCATGAGTCATAAATCACAGATGGAGCTGAAGCAAAAATATTAAAAGAAAATTAAATTAGAAATTAGAAACTAAAGCAACAAAGACAAATAAACCGTAGTTTATGAGCTCAGGGTCCAACAAAAATGACAAACCTGGGACATTTTATGCTGAATTAAATTTAAACGTAGCGTTACTTCACAAACTACAGGTGGAACAGACGACACGTTATTACAGATTTATTTAATCATCGTTTTATTTTGAAAAGCACAGTTTGTCACAGTTAAGCACAAAAACAGTTCCCGTTGTGCTTCAGCTGCTACTGGCAGCGAGACGTGAACACGGAGCCGTGCATGTCGTGGGAAACCACGGCCGAACTTCAGACACTTAAACACTGTGACATCATCAGTGCATTTACAGTAGAGTCTGTTAGCGTAGCGCCATTTTACAATCACCTGGACGTGAACCTTTTCACCCGCAGACAGTGAACGCATCACATATACAGTCAACCACGGTGTGAAAAACCAGCTGTGTTGATCAACAAAACTCAGTCAGGAGGATTCAGGGGCTAATCAATAATCAATAATCAATAATCAATAATCGGAGCGAGTCCACATCCAATCAGTAGCTCCTTAAATGTTATTAACGCTCACATTTGGACATGAATTCACAAGTCCATCTTTCAGGAGAGACAACCAACCATTCACACTCACATTCACACCTAAGGTCATTTAGAGTGAACACATGACCTGGTTCTGACTGTGACAGGAAACTGGATCTAAAAATGTTTCTAAGATTCTAAGATTTCTAAACCACAAGTAGGGGGCGTTGTACACCTCAGATGAAAATCGTGAAGCGACACTACATTCACCTTGACTTGTTATGGAAGGTTTTTCTTTTAAATTTATAATCACGTAAAATCAGAAAATGAAAAAGGCCAGAAAAAGGTCAAATAAGCCGTGAGATATTTTACCACCACTTGAACTTTAGTCGCTACAAATTAAAAACGTCGGCCAAACCGAAGTCTACAAACTACAAAAAATGAACAGAGATGTGTTCATGGACTACGCCACACTTTCATCCTGACTGGATTAAGTTCAGAGCGAAGAAAACGCTGAGAAAAGTTCTGCAAATCCTTCAGTTTTAACCGCTGACCTGTTTATACATAAAAAAAAAAAACACCGTGTTTGTGAAAAGTGTGGGCTTATTATAAAGGCACAGTGCATGCTTCTCAGGAACAATCAAAGTTAATGACTGTAATAATATAAATGGAGTCAAAGTGCAGCTCAGTAAAAGTAGATTTTTTTTTTTTTTTATCACCGCTGGGACCTTTGTTTAGAAACGTTCCAGCACTTTCCACATATTGCTTTTGAGGAGGACGTTTGTGACTTAAATCCAGCGCAGACTGTCGCGTGTGCTGCATTTATGGTGCGGGTAAAAAAGCAGGACGTTAAATGTGTGTGTGTGTGTGTGTGTGTGTGTGTGCGCCCTGTGACATCATGGAAAATAGAAAGCAGTATTTATATTTGTTGATATATTTTTTTTTACAAAAAAATGTGATTTCTAATAACATTTATTATGCAAAAATACTCTGACCTGCTTCTGTTCCTGCTGTACTGAGAAAAATAGTATTTTTATTATTTTTTTAAAATAAAATAAACCCTGGAAGGCATAGCAACGGACACAGACGACTGAACGCAAGTTACATAACACACACACACACACACGTACGGAAGGATCAGTGTCAGCGTTTCTGTCATTCATCAGTGTCGACAAGTGAAACGGCGTCGAGGGTAAAGTGAAAATGTTCCAAAGAAATGACCTTCAGCTCCGCGTCACGGTTTGACTTGGACCGTCAGAATAAACCAACTTCTACGACCGAGACTGACCAATGATAGACTGACCAATGATAGACTGACCAATGATAGACTGACCAATGATAGACTGACCAATGACAAACTCTGGTTAACGTGGTTTTCCACAAACAAATGTTTGCGATGTTTCTTCGTCTGCTGCATTCATCAAGGTTCTCCATCGAGGCTCTGATTGGCCTTCACCCTTCATCCATCAACGATCACCGATGTTTCTCCGTCTGCTGCATTCATCAAGGTTCTCCATCGAGGCTCTGATTGGCCTTCACCCTTCATCCATCAACGATCATCAGGTCGTTTACTATAATGACCGCTAATCTTCTTCTACGTCCACTTTCATCATCCCTCCATATTAAACATTTCCAGCTTCATCTTCACCTACGCCTTCTTCATTCCACCGTTCTACTCCCTCTTCTGACCACTCCCTACTACAGTATTAGCATAGATTACAGCGTCGTCTGCAAACAGCGTGATTCACATCCTGTACCCATCCGTCACTCAGACCACACACAAACGTCACCGAGATCTGACTCTCACAAGCGCTGCGCCACCTTCATGTATTTTTCCGCCACTCCATTCTAACGTACAGTATTGCCGTTTATCTTAAGTTCTGTCATAAAAACTCCTTCGTTAAACTCCAACGCTAGTTCAGGCTAAAAATATCAATTTATTTGAGATCATTTAAGACTGAGCTCTGACAAATGAAGGTCCTGAGATCAACGTCAGCATTTTCACATTCACTTCAGTACATTTACATGTGCAGTACATGCAGTGTTTGTCTACAATCTTTACTCGCACTAAATGTGGCGTAAAAATGTCTACAGTGAGTTCATGTCAAGAGTCATTACAAGATTTACAACTAGTCTAAAAAGCAAAAATCAAAAAAAACAAATGACAAACTGCTACATGAGTCGTGCGGTGCTGGGGATTTTTTTTTTTTTTTTACAGTTTATTTACTTTTGTGAGATCAATTTTAAATTAGAGGCCGACTTAAGATCTAAGACTTTTCAAGATTAGTGAATTACGGTGATAGCGCCACCTCCTGGCAGTAAGAAATTAGAGCTACAGAGGCAATTTTGATTCAGAATGTAAAAAAAATGAAAAATTAGAATTTAAATAAAGCAAATTAAAAATGGAAATATGTGTTAGTTATATGTGTAGTAGTTTTGTCACAGTGCCACATAGTGGTGGCAGGAAGTATTATAGATGAGCATTCAACACAACAGCGACATCACTGCTGGCAGCAGCTCGACTGGGTTGTTTTTTTCAGCTCATTTGAACGACATAAATAAAAATATATATTTATATATGACTCAACCAGGATTACTTTTGATTTAGAGGACGTTCCACATTTAGGAATTTTAATTTCTGGCTCGGATTTCTTAGAGGGAAAAAAAAACCTTCTGTCATTGAACTTTTTTTTTAGAAATGGATTTTTTCTTGAGACTGAAGTCTCGTGTCAGCGCCCGTCCACACTCATCCCCGTCCTCTGATGTCGGAGCCTGTGAGAGCTGCCTCTTTATACACTCTCTCTGACAGAGGGGTCGCAGCACCAGGGCTTTAGTGCTCTCTAAGATCTGGGTAAAAAAAAACCAAAGAAAAAACCCATACGGAGCCACAGAGGCTGACTGTGACCCAACCGTGTTCTCACGTCTGTGAAGCGCTGCCCATTTATTTTTAGCCGGCTGAATTTTTGATGAAAACGGGGAAAAGTGAAATGTGTTGGTGGAGAGAGAAAAAAAAAACATTCCCAGAGTCTTTTCGTCTCGCCTCATCTTTTGTCCTGATAAGAACGCAGGCATGAAGGAAACATAAATAATCCAGATGAAGAACGAGAACAGAGCGCAGCAGTTATTGGTTCCTGTCCTCTGGAGGAGAAGACGAGGCTCCGGCTTTTATCTACGTCTGAAGTTAAAGGAAATTATTTGCTTTACTAACACACGGTTGATTTAGAACTGCTCTATTTTTGGTGATTGGGGAATAAAAGGCTAGGACGAAGTTCAAAGTTTAAATCTGAGCCTGACGTCTGGTGGAGAGTCGAGAGAAAAAGATAATTCTGTTATAGTTATAATATAATAAGAGAGGGAGTTTTATAGCGGGGCACAATCAATACTGCCCCCTACTGTACGAGAGTGTGTAGTCTCATGGTATGACCAGTGACTTTTTGAGATAACACAGCCCACACATTGATGTGCGATTCGCTCTTTATGTTAAATTGCTAATTGCAAAATGCTAATTGAGTAAAATTGTATCAATTTTTAATCAAATCACGACGCATCATTACATACCTAATAGTTATTATTAGTAATTGTCGAACACATGCATGAATATGTGCATTCGTGTATTTTTTGAGATTCACCACTCGAGAAAATCTAGCTAACTAGATGGGGCCGCGGGGGCACTTTTTACCACTGGGTGGCACTACACACCAACTGTGTAGTAAAGTTTGCCAAAGACAACTATGTGTTTATGTTGTACAGCAGTTACGGTGCCACAGCGCCACACAGAGGTGGCAATAGGTGTAGTAAATGTATGGACAGGTTCATGCAGTTCCATAAAAACTAACCGTAGCCTTGGAGTTTGAGAGACGACATGCGAGTGGACCGGTGTGTTAATGTGTCCCTCACTCCCTCTGCTGACACCTGACTGGTGTCCATTATCAAAAACCACGATGTAAAACCAGGGTTCAGTTCTACGACGGCGACGGCGTCCAGACCTGCGGCACCGCGGCTGAAACGCATCGGTTCGACTGTAGCTGGAGATTTGGTTCTTAAACGGGAGAAGAGCTTGGACTGAGTGACTGACGTTACAGTTTGAACTGCATTCCATTTTTCATGGAGCGAATCCATCAATGGTTGATGGGAATAATGAGCACTGCCGAAAGATGTCTGCGAGAAATTAGATTTCTGAGGCCGGAGTGATGTGTTGTATAATTCACGATGTTCCCGGCAGATAATTCAATAAGAAAATTCATTAATCTGTGGAGGGAATGACTCAGAAACTGTTGGAGTAACTTGAAGAAAAAAAAGAAAAGAAAAAATCCTCGTCGCTGTGAAAACAATGAGTGGAAGTGGAAGCCTGGCCTCAATTAATTAATACGATTGGCGCCATCTGCAGTTTGAGGCACACGTCCATGTTCATGTGACATGCAGAGGAATCCCATGCCGTTTCTACTGGGTCGACTACGGAGACGCAAAACCTGAAGACGTTTCAAACTCTACAGCTACGTTCCTTCACGGCGGCGCAGCGGTGAGAAAAAAGTCAATCAAACGTATGTACAAACATAGTGCTGTCCGTCCTGAACCTCCACCACCACCGAAGCTGGACTCTTACCTGGACTGACCGACAGGACGTCTGCCTGCACTACCAACAGGTACGAGACTCTACGGGCAATGGATCGTGGCGTCTTAAGATCGGACCACGCCGCTGCCCTAATCTAAACGCCGCAGCCTCAGCCATCCGTGTAATCTGGGATCACAGGATTCCGGCTGAGTTCGGAGACTGAACTGAAGCCTCTGCTGACTCCTGCATTCTTCAAGAGAAGATGTCTTCTTTGTCTTGCTCTGGCGAAGCAGGTCTAGAAATGTCAAAGAGGTGCTGAGGAGAACCAGCACTCCGGTGCCTGGTCTTGAGGAGCTGCAGCGCCTCCGTTAGCTGCGCCTCCAGGACGGACATCCGAGCGTTCAGGTTCTTGATGTCGTCCTTCAGCTCCAGCTTCAGCTCCTGCAGCGAGGCCTGAAGGGTCTGTTCAGGGATGGGGTAGAAGGGATGCCTGGTCTCCGCAGGCTGGACCGGGCTGCGGTCCTGAGGGGTCGTGCGGAACTCTCCCACTTTGTCCAGACGCAGGTCACTTTTGGTGATGCCGCTGTCGCAGGAGTCCGTCTTTTTCAGACACGTCTGTGACTCGTGGGCCTTGGTCCGTTCCGGTAGAACTTCCATGGACTCGGCTTTCGACACTTTGTTCCAGTTGTCAGCTTTGACCATGGACTCCTTGAATCGACCCCAGCCTTTGGCTTTGACCGGTTCTGCGGAGCGACATCCTACCAAACACCCCTGCGTCGGCACCTGCAGCTTGGCCTTGTCTGTCGCCGTCGACTGTAGCGGCGATGACGACGTGGGCGTCGAAGGCGACGGCGTCGCCGGACTTTCGGTCACTGTGACCATGCTGGTGGCGGTGATGGCGGTTTTAGCCATCGGGATTTCCACGTACATGGGCCCCTTCTCGATATCGTGCTCGTCCAGCTGCGGTTTCTCCGACCCCATCTTCGCCTCCTTCTGCTGCCGGAAACGCTGGAAGAGTTTTCGTACCGGGTGGTCCGGCGGCAGGTTGAGCGGGGCTTCGTTTTTACGCCTCTGCCGCTCCTCCTCCTCTCGCTTCACGTCGCTGATCTTTCGGAAGACGATCTAAAACATTACAGAGAATATCGTCATCATTTTCTGCGTTTACCCCTCGTTCTCTAAACACGTTCAAAAACTGTCACTCTCTGTTGAACACGTGTAAACAAAGGCGGTGGTTTGGTCAGTTTTTTGTTTTTTTCCACCATCTCTCCACGCCTCAGTCTTTCTCGGGTCAGAAACCCTGTGTCGGCCACTCGAACAGCCGACACATTGAGCTGCTCTCACTCAGAGCGGATCCATATTTTTCTCTCCAGCTTCATTTGTGAAGGCGGTGCATTACTGAGCCCTGGCTCTGAACGTCCCTGTTGTGTAACATTCAGAAAAGTACGAGCCCCTGGTGGCTGCTGGGGTTCAGAGCAGTTGATGAATTTCATCTCTCCACATGTAGGCAATTCAATCTGACGACTGCTGCTGCTGCTGCTGCTGCTGCTGCCGCTGCTGCTTTTGTCCAGGGCAGCGTTAGCTGATGATGAATGAGCTAATGATTGGTAGCTACATTGCAGCAGTTACTTTTGAATGGAGGGGGTAAAGTGACAGGGGACTTTATATACGGTGGCTGTTTAATGCAACCGTACGGAGCGAGATGGGCTGTTGGTATTCATGCATGAGCTGCTGCTGCTGCTGCTGCTGCTGCTGCTGCTGCTGCTGCTGCTGCTGCTGCCATTCTGGGGATTTATTTGTTGGCTAATACCTGTACCTACAGTACTGTATACACAATAATACTATACTACACCTATTTTTACATTTACATCCACTGATTTAACCCTGTCCTGTAGTAGTAATAATTTGAATATTTGGAACAGATTTGGTCAGAACGGTCTGACCTTTAGCCATTAGTTTAAAAACTAATTTTAAGGTTTGACATTTACAGTATTACCTACTGCAATTCCTCCATATGCTGAACTTTAGCTTTTACCACAATTATCTGACGATGTTACAGTTTGAATCGAGATATAAACAAGTGGATTTCTTTAGGTTTTTAGTGTTTTGTTAGTTTTTTGACAGATTTGTTTTGAAATGGATTTCTCTAAAATAAAACTATTATGATAATTATTATGATAAAAATCAATCATGTCAGATGTGTAAGAAAGTTATGATAATTATGATACAAATCAATCATGTCAGATGTGTAAGAAAAGAAAAAGATCCAACCAACAAGAGAACAGGAACCCAGACTGAGGTTCTTATCAACGATGACGACGGGTTCCTGAGACAAAGTTGTTACGATGATTGTTTTCACACAGACGTTTTCTGAGGAACTCCTCAGAAAAGGTTCAGAATACCTGACCCTGACCCTGACCCTGACCCTGACCCTGACGCTAACGATGACATTCAGAACCGATGTTTAGCTGAAAGTGTGGCTCACCCTCTTCCGCAGGTTGTAGGTGAGCAGCAGGTTCCTGGAGAAGTGGTTGGAGAACGCCGTGTAGAACTCCAGCACCTTCTGCAGGGCGTCGCGTTTAATGACGTGGAGGTCGCAGTAGGTCAGAGCTCGGACGTTGGCGCAGGCCTGAGCCAGGGTCACTTCCTTCCAGAAGACGTCTCCGAAAACGTCACCTTTACCTGAAACAGAAAGACAAAAGACACGGCTCAGGAGGGCTAATGAGCAGATGTGTCCAACGTCTGGCCCTGGGGCCAAACGTGGAGCGTACAGTGACGAGGTTTTGAGCAGCTGAAATGGTTTTTCTTATAATCGTTTTTCACGGTAGTCCAGGGCAAAGTTATCTATTAGCTTTTAGCGATATTCTTTGACAACTCTTCAGGTTTCTTTGGCTAATGTTTTGTTGCTTCTTGGTAGCGTTAGCGTTATTCCTGCAGGACCATTTCATTCTCTGGTATTTTTAGCATAAATCTAACTCAACATCCTTTTCAGAACAACATGGTGATGGTGGAATAATGCACTGGTTAATTTACTATCTCTACCACCTCTTAACGACCTGTTAATCACGCCGGCATCTTTAGGTCCACATCGTGGATCAATAGTTGTCAGCTGACAGTGGACTAATTGTTGCCAGGAGGAACCAGGAGCAGAATATTGACCAGCAATCCCCCCGATGGTTGTCACCGTTTGACCTGTCCATTAATTATTTACTGAAATCAATGATATGATAAATTAAAAAAAAAAAAAATCAGCTTTTTAATACGGAACCACTCTTGGGAAAAACAGCCACCAGGGGGCAAAAAGATCAGTGAGACAATGGAGGCAATGGCTGTGATTGGTGGAGATAATTTAATCTGGACGTGGGAACGAAAGAACGAAGACCAGGAGCGGAAAAGATCGCAGTAGAACCTGGAACAACAACACAACGTCTGATGTTTGAGATGATAATCCCTTTTACACAGTTGTACTGACAATGTGTCCACTGGAGGCAGTGTTTTCAGTTCAAACGTTCCATCGGTTGTAAAGCTCTGCTCACTTTCTGTTCAGTGTTAGCAAAAAGGCTCAGCAGAATGTTGTCCTGCGACAACAAACCCATACAGGGAGACCCTGGTCTCTGCAAAGGCCACATGAGCTGCAGCTTAGGGCGCCACCTGCTGGAGGGGCAGGTATTTGAACCCCTCAGAAAGAAAAAATAAATAAAATAATGGGCAAAAAACAGGCATAAAGTTGCGAAAACAAAAGTAATAAAAAAGTGATGTACAGTCTTGAACCTTCTAATACTTCAGGAGTAGATTTAATTTTTTTTTGTGTGAAGTTGTGGTTTGAAAACCTCCAGACAGAATTCAATAGGTTTTACCCTGAGGATTCAGTGTCTGCGACAAAGTCTTGTAAAAAAAAAAAAAAAAAAAAGGCTCAGCAGAAAGTGATCCTGACGCTGGGATCAGTTTTCACCGCAGTCACACACAGATGCTGCTCACACATCAATAAGGAGTTCCAACTTCATGATTAAATCAACAAGACACTGCAGGAAGAGAAATCCTCGACTGAAACCGACGGCATTTTAATGGAAAGCGAAGCGCGTTAATTATTTATCAGAAAAAACCTGAGCAAAATAAACTCTAAGTCAAAGAAGGTTCTGGATTTCTTTAACTGTGTCACAATGTTTTTAAAAATTTAAATTGAAAAAATAAAGTTTATCAGGAAAACTGTGAAACTTCTCCAGAAACATTAAAAAAAAAAATCACAGCATTAGCGTTAGCATTTGAAAAAAAAACAATCACAGCATTAGCGTTAGCATTTGAAGAAAAATCATAGCATTAGCATTTGAACTACGTTAAAGTCAGCGCTAATGTCTGAAACCGACCAATGAAAACTGACCAACCAGGCTGCTGTAGCACCGGCAACTTTGATGTGTGACATCAAAAGGATGTGACCACGACATGTCAGATAATAGTGTTTGGGAACCACTGCAGGTCGAGCCAAGTAACTGCAGCTGAGTGTAGAGATACACGAGCTAAAAGTTGGAAGAAAAAGTTTATTCCTCCATAAACTACATGTATGTATTTATTTTGTATTTATTTATGTTGGTAAATGTTATTTATTTAAAAAAAATGGAATTTTTCAAGTTTAAACTTGCTTGGTTATCATGTCATTTCTGATTCTATTATTATGTTTTTCAGAGTTATTCTTTTAAATTTAATAAAAAAATATTTTAGCATCACAATATTTACAGATTTAATAAAGTTCTATTTCAATTTTTAACACTGAACATCACTGAAACACCTGATTCTCACCATGTCATTTTTAAAAAAATGATTATTATTTCACCACTTACCCAAAATAGCCACCACCTCGTCATCCTGGATGACCTCCAGTGACCCCGACACCACGAAACACAGGCTGTCCACGCTCTCTCCAGCGTGGTAGATCAGGTCACCGGGGGCGCAGTGGATGGCCTGGAACTCCATGGCCAGAGCTCGGAGGCAGCCGTCGCTGGCCAGACGGAAAGCTGGGTGCTCTTTGAAAACCTTCCGGTTGAGATGGACGCAGATGTCCGCCCTCATGTCCTTTGGACAAATCTGCAGCACCTGGAGACAGAGGACAGGAGAGGGACGGACAGAGGAGTGGGTCCAAGGATGGAGTCAAGATTCCCTTTTTTATTTTCCCCTTTGAGGAGGTCGTGACCAGACCGTCTGCAGGGCTTTTATCACAAAGGTGACAACTGGTTTTTAAGGAAGTATTTGCGTGTGCGTCATCTTGGCACAAACTACGACCAAACATGGTTTAATTACGCTGCATCATAATTGGCTCTTCAAACCGAAATCCACATGAAAAACATCCGGAACTTGTTTTGTTTGATGAGCCTCACTGATCCTAGACGTAGATGTCCAAAAAAAATCTACTCTGAAATCTACTCCAAACTGTACTCTATACTCTCTAATTAAATACTTAGTAAGTACAAAGTATCTTCTTTGATGTGTAGTAGCACAAATTATCTTTTTTTAATTATCTCCTTTCATGTGTAGTAGCACAAATTATCTTTTTTTTTAACCTTTTCTTATTTTTTTTATTACAAAAAACACCTACAGTATATTTAAATTATCCATGCGATGTCCTGGTCCATGTCTTAGGATGCAGTTGCTACCAAAATAGGGGGCGTGTCCAGGTCCAGGGACAGAGACATTAAAGTAAAGTTTCAAGCTGTGCAAAATCTCAACAAAACTGTCCTTAAAAGTCAGATGGACAATGATCCCAGATCTGATGTCAGCTGCTACCCTNNCCCACTGAGCTTCTCTGCAGGGCTCTGCCTTCATAGAATAGAATATATTTTTGATGCTAAATGTCAGAGAGGAATATTTTTTTATTTTTGGCCTCTTCAGTGTCGACTGAAGCCAGACTGAGTTAATGATAGACGGTCATGACTCAGTCAACAGACAACTCCATATATATATATAAAACACCAGATACAATATAAATGTGAATCTGAATTTATGACAAAACAAGATTTATAAATAAAAAAGTAACAAAAAAAAAAATCCCTGAACTTTATTGATCATCATCCATTAGAGACGACTCACCTTCTCGGTGTCGATGCCCCGTGACATGGACCAGGTGGAGGCGATGTAGTCCATCACCCGTTCACTCAGGCCTTTAGGCACCTGGTACAGTTTGAGGAAGTCTCGCACGCTGTTGAGCATCTCATGGTAACGGTTGGTGTTGGCGTACATCTGCTGGAAGATGGTGGTCACGTTACCGAAGATGGTGGCGTAGAGCAGAGCTGAGCGGAAGAAAAACAAAAAGAGAAAATGAGATCCACGACTTCTACCTGCTGACAGTGAACACTGAGCACCGTAAAACAAAAAAAGGGTGGAATATGGTTTCAAAAGGGATCTGGGCGTCTTTGTTTCTCACAACATCCTGCGGGTTTTGAATGATTCATCCAAACGCTCGTCAGTCCGGGGTCACAGAGCTGCGGAGTTTCAATTAAACATGAAAATCTACAAAGCTCCAGGACTTTCAAGGACGGCAGAACCTGTTCTCCAAGACTGGGACTAAATGTGCCCGAAGGTTTCGCGTCATTCCCAGAGACGGGTGTTTTAATCAGGCTCGTGGGAAACGAAGCGTTTTTTGAGCCTAAATACGAAACAAATCTGCTGCCAAAGGACGAAGGCGACGGTTTAATTTTAGCTTTTATTTCCTCTGAGTGTGAGCGTTTATGCCACTGCAGCGTGGAGGGAGATTTTACTCTTTTCAAAGAGGAGGTAAGGAATATCGAGGTGCATCTCTGACGTAGCCGGGTGGTTGAACCGGTGCAACAGCTGGCGTGTGCGCGGATCAAAGCCATCAAGATGTGGGCTCTGTATGAGGACTGTTCTCCTGGCAATGGAGGCCTAATTAGCCCACGCTCCAAGAGACGCACAGGAAACATGCCAGCCACACATTTCAATTATCCTCAGACGATGACAGTAACTTGTACACACACACACACACACACACACGTCCTATGTGTGTGTGTCTGTGTGTTTGTTTATTTCACAATCCTCAAATCAAAGTGGGGGAAAAACTGCAGTGGGAATAATGCTAATTAAAAAACACTCAAAACTCCCTGAAGGACGTGGATAAGAGACGCTTTCATCCTCGTATCGCTTCCGTCGCTCACTGTACATATGGTTTGTCAAGTGATGACTTTCAATTTTTTTCCCTTTCTTCTCGACACAAAGGTATTCCGTTCCGCGTCTGTCGGGCAGGCGTACTTCACCTCAGAACTGTGGAGAAGGTCGAGAAGAAATGACCACGAGACGAATCCAAACCAAACCAAAACTCTCCCTGACAATCTGCTGCCTCCACTACACCAGTGTTTCCAAACCATTTTTGAGCCACAGCACAAATATAAATATACATCAGGAACGCCACCAAACTAAAATCTCACTAGACAGGAAAAACCCCACGGAACGCCACCAAACTAAAATCTCACTAAAGGTATACGTAAAAAAAAATACAATAATCTTCTGGTTTAAATGACCTCATAATTGACTAAAATCTCAGCCTGTTTAGTTGAAGACAACGCTGATATACTGGCAGGAATTGAAGAAAGACACTCACAAAAATCTTTTTTTTTTTTTTAGTGCTGCCACCTAGCAGAAGAGGATTTGATTGTTCTGAATTTCATGCTTTGACGAGCAAAGAAACATTATATGCAATAAATAAATAATAGTTTTCAGACCAAGTGAAATATGATAATTTCTCACAGCAAACCTAAGAAGTTCAACTCCCTTAAACTGGTTATGCTTTTTTGATAAGCTACGCCAAAGTTTCCGTCTGTCTTAAAACTTTATGACTACCCTTCGTCATTAGCTGTAACTGCTGTAGGATCCAACATGGCGGCCGTCTTCTCCTGTGACACTGAATTCTTGTTTTCGTCTCCAGCTTTATGACTACCCTTCGTACAGTGTTTTATAACTATCAACATTAGCTGTAACTGCTGTAGGATCCAAACTTTATGACTACCCTTCGTCATTAGCTGTAACTGCTGTAGGATCCAACATGGCGGCCGTCTTCTCCTGTGACACTGAATTCTTGTTTTCGTCTCCAAACTCTCTCTGGACGCTGACGTAGAAAACCTTTGTTCAAACCTCCGTCAGCCTCCACCCGCTGACTCGTCTGAGGGAAGTTTAGACAGTTATTACAAGAAGAAGAAAAAAATCAAGCCCCGGGCCAACAGTTGCTATAGAAACAGGACATACTGTACGTACAGTGCCACCCCCCCAACTCTTCCCCACGGCGCCCCCTCCAATCCCTTGTCACACTGTGATCTTCTACTGCCAGCGCCGATCCAGAGCTGGTGGTAAAAATAGAACGGTTCCAGGGCATCCATATTTAATAGACAACAGCCATGGACCACAGACGGGCTGCTCTCCAACGGGATCCTCCGCAGACGCCGGCTGCTCATTGGATACTTACTCTTCGACGTGACTCCTGTCGCGCAGTAACAAATTTTAAAGTCAACCTGAGAGGCAACCCAAAAAATGGTGGGGAGGAAGAAGAAGAAGAAGGAGGAGGAGGAGGAGGAGGAGGGAAGTCATCCTCACCTCTCTCCTCCTTCCAGCGCTGCGACT
>NC_024318.1:3260264-3262886 GCF_000523025.1 Cynoglossus semilaevis
GGCGGAGGGGAGCACTAAGTTAAATTGATGTGGTGGTGTCAGTTATTGCTCCGAGGTGTTGCTGCCATCGTGCAATCACACATAATGACACCGCGCTGCACTGGGAGACGCACGAGCACAAGATCCTGGGTTGAAGTTTCACATCGAGATGAAGACGAGCCGAGCCGCGGGAAATCGCCTCCAAAAAAAGTCTGATTTTCACCACAAGATCCAGATTTGTTTTCAGAAGATTTCTGGTTCAAATTGGGTAAAAAACCCAGTAATTTCAATGTAATTAGCTGATTAGCCGTTCTTTTACTTTTAAAAACTATGTTACTTTTCCTTCAACGAAAACCTCACTTCGCAGTCCTGCTCCTCCTGAGCACATTATCCAGTGTTTCCTTTGAAGTGAAGCTCAGCCAATCATCAGCCACGCTGTCCGTGGACTCTAGTGGATCCATAATCCATTTACTTCATTGCAGTGTGGTTTTAAAGAGCCCAGACCTACAGTAACTTCTCAGCATCAGAGAGAGAGGGAGAGAGACACAGAGAGAGAGGGAGAGAGAGGCTGAATCCACTCACATCCAATCATCATCATGGCCACAGCGAAGATCTTCTCTCCGTCCGTCGTGGGCGCGATGTTGCCGAAGCCTATGCTGGTCAGGCTGGTCATGGTGAAGTACAGCGAGGTGATGTAGACCGAGTCCTTGTTGGGACCGCCCTCCCACTTCCCCGAGCCGCTGGCGTTGAAGCGATACGGCGTCCCCACCGTCTCCGCTAGCTGGTACAGCCAGCTGTCGCTGCGGACGATGTTGGTTTCCTCGTCGATCACTTCGTAATCACCGATGCTGTACCTGCGGCGGGAAAACAAAACATTTAAACACAATTCAAATCAGTCATGTTGGTATACTGCCACCTCATGGACAAAACTGAATATTGGCTGACCTATATTATCGGCCCGATATTAGCATAATTAAATAATATTGGTAAAAATTGTTACAATTAGATATTAGCATAATTACATAATATTGGTAAAAATTGTTACAATTTTTTCACCAGTAATGAAAACCCGATAACGCACTGTCTAGATTTCACCAAATATTGTGGAATCGCTCGTACGGTCCTGCTACGTTTACCGCAATTTTGGGGACAAACTGCTGCATATATCGGTTGATATCGGAATCGGAAATTAAGTGTTTGGACAATATCGGCATATCGGATATCAGCAAAAGTGAATGTCGGACATTAGAACTAGCTCTGCTGTACTTTTTAATGCTCTACAAACTATTTTTACTTTTATAGTATCTGGTCCTCAGAGCTGATCCTGCCCCTCCCTCCAAGTCCAGTTTGATATTTTATTTAAATGAAAGTGTGTAGTTAATCTGTCTGTTGTTGATCTAGGAAAACCTTGGAGATTAAATGTTCCATTTCAGGATTTATATTTGGTAAATGTGACGATGCAGCACAAGTTTCGGTTCCACACCTACAGAGGGAACAATTCTGTTTCCTTCGTCAGTTGTTTGTTTGTTCACCTGCTCCTGACCCCAATCAGTGCGTTTCTGAGCAGAGAATGGGAGTTTTTGCCATCACGATTATAATTTCAAACGCCGGAGGGTGCGAGACTAAATCACAGGAAAAACAAAATCCCAGGATAAAGAGTGTTTTTGTACGACGGGGTTTCAGATTGCCTTATTGTTATCCGGCTGATTTTTCAGCAGCCTCTTCTTGTTATTTCCAGTGTAACCAGCGGCGGCTGCTGCTGCTGCTGCTGTTATGAACATTGCATTGTTATTATTCTCTGCTGTCAACTGAGTTGATGATGGTTCAACTTTTTTTTTTCCCCACACCGTGACACGGCTCAGCGTGTGACCATGGAAACCAGTGAAAGTACAGCGCGGCGCATGATACATGAGGTGTTTTTTTGTTTTTTTTTTCTTGCTGCACGGGTTTAGGTGCTGCAACATTATCTTCCACGGTTTAAACATCTGGAGATTCAACAACAAACTGATTGTAAACATTTGGAAATTATTTTTATTTTTTAACGACTATAACCACAAAAGGCATCAACAACATTTTAAAAAAAGGATCATTTCGAGTTTTAAAAAAGTTTCTATTTTCTGGATGTCAGACGTGTTGCTTTTTCCCGATGGCTAACACAGTCTCTGTCATTGAAGTACAACATCATCTGCATACAGCGTAATACATTTTCTACTTTCTACGTTCTCTTCTTCTGTAGTTGCTACAACATTTGTTTTTAGAGATAAATATTGAAAGTATTTATTACGGAGGTGGTTAAAAGGTTTAAAGACAAACCTACCAGATGCAGGCCAACCAATGAGCAGCTAGTCCGAAAACACACACCAGCAGGACCAGAACAGCCGCCCCATACTCAATGTAGTGGTCCAGTTTACGGGCGACCCGGCCCAGACGGAGGAGACGGACCACTTTCAGAGAGCTGAAGAGACTGCTGATGCCCTGGAACCAAGCAAAAAGACACAACGAGAAAAATGTGTTTTAAATGTTACTACAAGCGTATCAATACTCCTAGCAGTACTACTACTGATTACTACTATTTTACTAATACTTAATAACAATAATAATAATAATAATAATCCTTGTTTAACATTAAATATTATTTTATTT
>NC_024318.1:3263074-3265305 GCF_000523025.1 Cynoglossus semilaevis
AAAAAAAAACAATATTAGCCTATCTTTTAGCTAATTAATCTAAAACAAGCTTGTAGACACCGGCTAATCTGAGCTGTAATCCCAAAGATTAGAACTCCTCTCCTCTACAGACAACACAGTTTGAACCTGCAGACGTTTTAATGCGATTGCCTTTAGCTGCATATCTGTACATGCAGCAAATTCTGGATGAGTCGCCGCTAACAACGTCTGCTGATCGCTAGCATGTTAGGCTAACACCGTTTCTACCTGTTGGAAGGTTTGCAATTACCTTAAGTTTTAGCTGTTTCTGGACATATTTTTAGTATTTTGGGACAAATAATTGCAAAATAAAAAATTTGCTAATCTAAAAAAATTTCAATGCAACTACCATGTTTGCCAAATTTAAACCAGACATCGTCAACATGTCCTGTGTGGCAAAAGACAAAAAAATAAAATAAAAACTACATGTTCAACACAAATGCAATAAAAAGCCTCAGACGAGAATCGTGACGGGGCAGATATTGTTCAAAGTAAAATGTATCGATATTTCTTTAATAACAACAAACCCCTGTTCTGAAACACGATGACATTTTTATAACTCCTAACGTTACATCAGCAGCAGCTAAAGGTCTGCTGGTCCCGTATTAAACGCCCACTCGTTGATTGAAAACAGACAACTGCAGTCCCCTCCGTCGGCTCACGTCGTGTGTGTATCGATTCTGCTAATGCGCTGTGTTCTGCAGTGCCAGTTGAGCCACAGTACAACTGCAGCGTCTGCTGCTGTCACTTGATCCGATCTGGACGCCGGTCCGACACCTCGGCTTCTCCCGAAACCACTTTACGGACCTGAGCTCTGACACAATTCAATTACCACTGCAGAGGAGCTTTTAAAGTCTGCAGCGACTCCACTCCAACACCGGTCCAGACCAAAGGTTTCAACAGCATTGACAAACAACAGTGTGTCAGTGTGAGTGTGTGTGGGTGTGTGTGTGTGGGGGGGTCAACAGGACTGGAAACTGTCATAACTACGTTTTTCTGTACAATTTTTTGGCCTTAAAAAAATTATAGCCTTTAACCTTTTTATCTCACATCAACGGTATTATAGATGTTTGGGGTCAGAGATTTTAACCTTTTTATCTCACATCAACGGTGGATTTACTGATCCAAAGATTCAATTTGTACTGGTTATGGCGTATCGTTGTGACGTTAAAGCATTTAGTGCAGGTATTGCATTCAATATTATTGTTATGCACTTTTTTGCTCTACATATATGTATATACAATAACATGGATTATAATCTAGATTAATACTGGCTTGAAACTGGAGTCATTCGGTCGAGGTGAAGCTCAGACTGCTGCAGCTCTCACATGAACCGGAACAGACAACAACCGTCGAGGACAGAAAACTGAGAAAGGTTTGGAAATCTTTTGTATTTTAATTTTCTTCCAGAAGGGGGAGCTAGGAGTACTTCAACTCTAAAGTATTGGGGGGTTTTTTTAGATAAAATTACGCTGTAAAAAATGCATAACAATGTGACTAATTGCAATCACTGCCCAGCAGGTGTCACTACAGAGCAAATGAAAAACAAAACTCAAAACTCTTTCATCACATTGGGATCAAAGTGCAGCCTACTTGAGTGACAGCTCGGTGGTTCCAGTTCTTCCCGTCACGTTCCCGTCGCATGCATGAACACAGGCAGAAGAGGAGGAGGAGGGTGGGGTGGATTTGGGTGGAGGTGTCATGCAAACAGAACAGAAGAAGCATGAAAACAATAATAATGAGCACCTGGGTCAGTGGCAGGCGGTGAAAAACAGGAGCGTCAATTTTGGACATTTTTTCTTTTTAAATTAGATGGAAAATTTACACAATTTTTTTTTTGGTCGGGAGTAAAAATCACTGACATTAGAACTGACTCTCAGGATAATAATAATTATTTTAAAGTAGCAAAAGTTCATTTGATTTTTTCCTCCTTCCTTTTTCTACTTTTAACTTTTTCCTTCAGTTCCAAGCTGCAGGAGGGTTCAACCTCCGGTCTGCGGCCCGGCTTGGGTCAGAGCTGCCTGTCCAGGACTGACAGTGTGACTGACACTACAGTCAGATGGACTGTTCTGGACTGTTGTTGAGGCCTGAACGACTGGACTGAAGTTCAGAAACAAACTCTCCACGTGATACAACGTCAACAACAGAACAAGAACTGAAGTCATGACTGAAATACGGCAACTCTGAGAAGCTAAATTTGAAGTTATTTAATT
>NC_024318.1:3265317-3266488 GCF_000523025.1 Cynoglossus semilaevis
AAAAAAAAAAGCTCTCAGCAGTGGCAGGGGTGTCTTGGTGGTTAAAGAAGCAGACTTGGGACTAGAAGGTTTCAGGTTCGAATCCACCGGCTGCCGAGTTACCACTCAGCATCCCCACACACTGCTCCCCCCGGGCGCTTAAGCTGCCCCCTGCTGACTGGTGATGGTTTAACAGCAGAGGTCACATTTGGTCGTGTGTTGTGTCAAAAAAGCAGCAGCTTTTCTCCTAAACGGCTAACAGTTGTTGTTGTTGTTGTCGTTGTCGTCGTCGTCACTCTGCTGACGTCTGACTGATCCGGCTGCTTCACCGCTGTCAGCACTTTAGTTGCTGAAGTGTTGAAAGACTAGAAAGACCCGGAATGCTGCTGTGGCAAAGGCGGCTTTGACCGCGAAAGTCCAACAACGGAGAGTCTCTGTGAGGAGTTCTGCAGCGTTTCATGTCGCTGCGTGTAACAGCAGGAGTCTCCGCTGCTGCACCGCGCGCATGTGTGTGTGTGTGAGACACACTGTGCCATCACAGCACTCTACACCAGCAGGACATCACGAGAGCAACACACACACGTATCATGACATGTGGAACATTTAGGAACACAGGCCGTGATGAAGCATAGAACGAAAACCAGCAACAGGACTGAGAGGATCCATTTAATCAATCACTGTGTCTGTGTCTGTGTCTGTGTCTGTGTGTGTGTGTGTGTGTGTGTTCTCCAGGAACGTCTGGACCTGATCCAGGACCAGCACCTTCCAAGCCAAACCATTTCCAATCAGCAGCTACAGATTTGAGGAATGTTCCTAAAATAGATTTCTTCAGTAATCCCTATTTTTTTTCTTGTCGTTGGCCACTGCAAAAAATAAAAATGCAATTTAAAAAAAAAAAATTTTGATTCTGGTCTATTTTCTAAGATCTTGTTTCTAAAATGCAGCTAATTTTGGTGCTAATGTGAGGCTCTTTGTTTACATGTATTGTAAATGTAGCACATGTTGGTCATTAACATCACTGCTATTTGTTTATTTTATAAAACTGACCTTAAATGTAGCGATTTCTAAAGTTTAATTATTTCTAATTATTTCATATTTTTTAGCTCCTTTTGCTGCAACATTTTTAGAATTTTAAAAAGTTCTAAAACAACCTTAAAAAGTCCTGAAGCGAAGGGACCGTGTAGAAATATAC
>NC_024318.1:3266903-3270935 GCF_000523025.1 Cynoglossus semilaevis
CCCCGCCCCCCACGCGGCCGCGCCAGCTGCAGCAGCGGCAGCAGCAGCAGCAGCAGCAGCAGAGAGGCTGTGATGTGTTCTACCACTGCTTATTAAATCAGCTCCACATCCTGAGTCCTCACTCACAGACGGAGCAACCGGTTAATGTTTCACAATAACAAGACTATCTTTAGATAAACACATCGACGGGAGCTCAACTGAAGGAATTTTATATATATATATATATTTGAAATTTAAAATTTCAGCTTCTGGTTGAGACTTTTATGTTAACTCAGGGCAGTGGTGGCTCAGTGGTTAGGGAGTGGACTGGAAGGTTTCAGGTTTCGAATCCACGAGCTGCTAAGTTAGGTGCTGAGGTGCTCTGAGGATGGCACCGTCCACACCCATTTCCCCCTGGGCGCTTGAGCTGCCCCCTGCTGACTTATTTAGATGTGACGTCTTTGAAACTACATTATTTTTCTTTGAACTTTCTGACTCTGCCGTGCTGGGTCAAAATGAAATACATCACAGACGACAGGCTGGTCTCGTCTCGTCAGTGTACATGAAGTTTTGACATTTCCCAGTTCCAGCTGAACCCCCCGCACCAACACACACACAGACACCGTGACACACTCACCTCGTCCACGTTCTCGAAGGCGTTGATGACGTCGTAGGGCAGGCAGGACAGCAGGTCGATGACGAACCACGTCTTCAGGTAGTTCATCCTGATCAGCTTGGGGTCGGAGATGACCTCGCCGGCAGGACCGACGAAGGTGGTGTGAAAGTTGAGGACGATGTCCACCAGGAAGATGACGTCCACGATGCTGTCCACCACCAGCCAGGTCACGTTGTTCTGCTTGGTCTTGAAGGAGACGTTGTACGGGACCATGATGGCCGTGTAGAAGGTGAGGATGAGGATGACCCAGTCCCAGGTGGTCTTGAAGAGGCAGTAGTGCAGGATGATGTGGGGCGGGGTCTTGGGGGTCTCCTGCTTGTACTGAGGTAGGATGTCTGAGCCCAGCTGCAGGACCTGAACGTGTCACAGGAACAGAAGTCTTCATGTCGGAAATATTTTATAAGACGAAAAAAACAAAAAGGCGTTCCTGAGACTAAAGAAATGAAAAAAAGACTTTAAAGCTGCGTTAAAACCAAATCTGATAGATGTAAAAATGAAGTTTGAAATGTTGGTATCGTGCCTCTTGATCATTTTTTGGATTGTTGCTTAATTCGCTAATTTTGCTTAACTCGTGGTTATCCCGATAAAACTTAGCAGCAAAGGCGATTGATGATTTCATCCGTTTCCAAAAATAAAATTATCTGCTTCAGGTCTGGAAAAATTTGTTGCTGATTGGATGTTATCGCCTCAGTCGCTCATTTGCTCCAATCGTGGCGCCTGAAATCAAATGTTACGTTTTACATCTATCTCCTTCGCCCCATGAGAGACTGTGGTGTCTAAAAATAAGGAACGCCTCATGAATTTGTGTCACTTTTGGACTGACGACAGCAACTACTCACAACACAAACAGTTCCCTTCGTCACCGATTCACTCGTCGGTTTCCTCCTCACCTCAGCTAAGCGGGAGTGTTTGTGGACGTTCTCTCCTTTGTGGACCGTGGGCTGCAGCTGCTGGAGAACTCCTCTGCTGCTCGTTAGCGCTCGAGTCAGTCGAGCAAACTTCCCCCAACCTGAGGATTGTAAACACAGTTCAGACGCTCAGTCCTTCTCCATCACAATTCCCAGGATGTTTTTTTTCTGCTTCTAGATTTTTCTCTGAGGGGATAATAAAAAGAAAAGTTTCTGGGTCTGAAACTTTTTATGTGCATTGTTCTGCCCCGCGCCGGCAGAACTCCTTCACTTCAATGAAACGATGGGTTCTTTTATTACATCGAGAACCTGGGAGCAGATGGTGAGGATCAGACTCTGTTTGTCTTGATGGAAATTGATACCAGAGTGGGTTTTTTTTTGTTGTTTTTTTTGTTTTTTTCTGATGATGCTGATTGACAATAGCTCATGAAATCATAATGTTTCACTTCAGCTCTGAAGCCTTTAATAACATCTGTCCTGTGTGTGCGCTCCCTGGTCGGCTGCAGCACTTCAGCTCGCAATCACATTCAGTTCTAGCTGCAGTCAAAAAAAAAAAAAGACAAACCATAAAAAGTCTAATGGACTGAGGAGCGTCAGTAACTTTCTGATGGACCGAATGGGAAACAGTTCAGTTCAACTTTTTTTTTTTTTCTTTTTCATGTTTGTCTTAATGGTAGTAACTCAGCTCCACCCTCTGCTGCTGCCAGTCGCCTCAGGACGGAGAACAGACTCAAGTCGGAGACAAGAAACTCTGCGCTGCGATCTCTGGTCGCAAAAAAGAACATTTTTATTCTCTTTTGGCTCAGAGCAACTTCAACATTTTGGACGATTTGGAACACAACTGTATCCAATGTTTTTACTGGCGGAGCACAGCGTTGTCACGTGATTCAAATTCTTAACAGTGTAGCCGTGGATGGATAACAAATAATCGTGATTAATCGAGAGAAATCCACATTTTCTATATATGACTAAGAACTTTTTTTTCTGTATTTTTCTGGAGCAAAATGACAAATATTCAAACTGTTGTTCTGACACAAGCCGGGGCCGCTGACCTGAGGTTGAGCCTCAACAAACACATGCTGATTGTCGATGTTGGGATTTTAATCTTGATATCCTTTGATATTTTGATAATACTTTCATTTATTAGGTGAAAACTTTGAAATTAATTACATTTTGTTAAATTATTTAAAAAAAAACATTTTGGTCAAATTACAGATCATTGGTAAATATGAAATGTAAACTGTGGACCACATCTGGTTGACCATTCAATTCAATTGTAGACCAGTTTATGGGCCACATTATAGATACCAGATGTTGTCTACTAAAGGTCAAAGGTTAGTCCTGTGATGTGGACCAAACCAACTTTACTCTGTGGTAATCAGAGATCGATTCTTTATGGGGAAAAAAAAATGGATTGACCGAGTCTAACCTTTGGACGAATCGTCTTCGATTGGCTGTTTGAAGGCCGTGATGTCACTGAACGTGCAGAGAAACAGCACGACTTTCTCCTGTTCGTTCCGAATGGGAGCGATCTTCACGAAGAACCACACAGGTGTTCCTGCAGCAGAGGAACAAGGCCACACATACAGTATTCAGCAGCAACATCTGCCCAGCCTCACATCAACACTCACTGTGTGCACGATGACACTGAAATATGTAGTTTGGAAAAAGAAAAAAAAAAAGATTCCTGGAGTTTCTGCGGTCCAATTAGCTGGTCTCTGTTCTGGGCTGCCTTTGAACTCACCGCTATACTTTTAACACAGGCTGTGAATACATTTGCATGACAACAGCGTGAATCGTCTCAACTCCAGATCAGGCGTGACGGGTTTTTTTTCCTACTCACTGTTCTTCTTGTACATGAGAATCTCGAACGAGTTCATCTCGTAATTCTCAAACGTGAGTCGCACTTTCTCCGTGGTGTCCTTGTCTGTGAGCTCGCCGTACATGAAGCTGTAAAAACAAAAAGGGTTTTTAATATTTAACAGGAAAGTCAACCCAACAGTCATCACGGGATTTTTTTTTCCTCAGCTCTCATTTATGTCGATGACACATCATCAAATTCATCGTCAGGGTTTTTGTGTCAAAAATGGGACAAAACAATAGCAAAATCACCAGGATTGCTGCAGGTGATGTTTAAAAAAAACAAAAAAAAAATCAACCTGTGTTTGTCACAGGATCGGCCAGTCTACGAGTGCTAACTGTAGCTAACAACTGGTTAATCAATGGCTCTGTTTCTGGGATCGTTTAGCGATGCCTCACCAAAATTAGCCTTTGTCCCGACGTTAGCTGTTTGGCTAATACTTAGTCAATTTGATCATCTTCAAAAACTTTATTATAAATAATTTTAGAAAATTTTAGGGAGGTTTTTTTTTCTGGTCAACTTTGACCAATTTTTGCTATATTTCTGATCTGCTAACTACTTGTGTTTTTCTAATATTTTAGCCAAATCCTGGCTTCCTTCTATAGTTT
>NC_024318.1:3271525-3272704 GCF_000523025.1 Cynoglossus semilaevis
TCCTCACCCTCACCCACCCCCTCACTCTCCTCCTCCTCACTGTCCTCCTCACCCACCTCCTCCTCTCGTCTTCTGCTTCAAAGAATTAGAAAATAAATAAATAAAAAAAGAGAAAACGTTCTTTTCATGCTTGAAACATTCCCACAGGTCCGTCACTGTGTGTTTACAAGATCTGATCTAGAAAAAAAAAAAAGAAACGATTTATAATTGAAGAGACGTGGATTCAAAATGAGAGCAGAGACGGAAATAACTCCTCTGACCCTCACGCACCTGAAAAAAGGGAGAAAAGGTTTGGTTCAAGACTCGGGTGAACGGGTTCACACCACGGAGCCAAACCTCCGCCCCCTCCACCACCGTCTGGACGCTCAATGCTCTGATGGTCTGACGCAGTGATGATCAACTGGCGGCCCGTGGCCTAGATTGGATGGTTCGGTGGGCCGTTTTTGGCCCGCAGTCCACCAGTTGATAATCACTGTTGAATTTCTGAGTCCAAAATAAACAACAAATAATAACATTGGACAACCACTCCCCCCCAATCCCCCCCCATGACAGCTTGGATCAGCTTGGATGACATCACGGGTCTGATTATAAAAAAAAATAACTGGAGAAGTCCTGAAACCGACGGCAGTATCGACGGCCGCCCGTTCAAATACTGGTACTGACAAACGTACCAATCCCGTGACCTCGTACAGTCGGGACTTTTCACGTGTCACGACACCAGCGCTCCAACATGACAACCTCAGTCTCTCAGGAATGTTGTCAGCGACGATGTGGAAGTCACTCGATAAATATTTAAGGAAGTTCTGGTGCAGCTAATACTGCATCTTTAAAGGGGGGAGGGGAGGGGGGGTGGGAGTAGACAGTACGTAAGGAAAAGTATTACAGACAAAGTAGTACGCATAGTACTGTAGAATACGAAAATAATGGTTTGGTTTACTCTGGGATATTGGAAAACATAATCAATGTAACTGATCAATTATAAATTTCACAGTTTTCCAAACAATCATTGAGTCTAAAATGAGGGGCGGGCCCTTCTTTAGGTACGACTATCTGAAGAAACTGACACCCATTAGAAATGTCGGGTTTTGTCTGATTTCTGTGAGAATAAATCTGAAGCAGTCCGGATACTGGGCTGCAGACAGGGGGCGCTGTAGAAAACCCTTTGGGAACCACGGCCTT
>NC_024318.1:3272950-3277795 GCF_000523025.1 Cynoglossus semilaevis
GATTCCTGCGGGGAGCTAATTCACCCAACGCGAAAAACAAAACCTCCCACAGTTCTCAGCTGCGGTCGCAGCCACTGTTTGTTTGTGATCTGATTAACGCGGCGGTGGCAGTGAAGACGACCCACAGACGGAGGTGGCCCAGAGAGACAGTCAGTGATGGGAGACGTGGTCTGAGGAAACACAACAGGAAGTCCAACAGGAAGTCCAACAGGAAGTCCAACAGGAAGTAGTTCTTCTTCCACTGGGGAAAATGAGCTCGACACCCCTGACCTAAATTACTCAATTTGATCCAAATCTTGTTGTGCTGAACTTTGACCTATTTTGTGACATTTTTCATTGACTCTTCTTTTTCTTTTCTTTTTTATTTAACACTTTGGGAACCTCCATATATGGACATATATTTGAACGGCGTTTATTGAACTCAGGAGAATAAATTCCGCTGACATCTGGTCCACTTAGTTCCACAGTGATGTTGACACTTTAGTTGTCGACCCAAGTCTCTCGTCAACCATTGGATGATAACGTAATTGGACACAAGCATTTATAACCCCCTCACCCCCCCCCCCCCCCCCAAAAGAACTGTAATAACTGTAGTGTTCCCCAGTGCCTTGGTGTGGGCATCAGTGTGGCCCAGTTACTGTACAGCCTAACTGAGCTGCCGATCGCACTGGATACATTGTTCACATGACGACAAAAATAAAATGTACTTTTCATTTTCACATATATTTTCACATATATTTTCACATAAATGTGCATTTATTGTAATCCACAACGAGGACAAATATGGTCCAGAATATTCTCCAGAATTACCTCAAAGGCTTTTGCTCAAAATCAAAATCGTAGCATGTTGTAGTAGTGGTGGCGAAATTTCCCATAATGCATTTTGGTTCATTTACTGTGTCTGTGTCGTTCGGTTGGAGGTTTTATGTAAAAATAAAGCCAAAAAGCCTGTAATAAAAGTGCATGACTTTTTTTGGAATCGACATAAATTACATTCATCCACCTGGTGGTCGTGACTGGTATTACAGAGACCTACAAAAAAATTCTGTGATGTAAAAAGGAGAAAAAAAATAGATTTGCTATATTTATTTTCTTTATCATTTGGCTTCATAATATTTTCTATGCTGCACCTAATGTATATCTTTTCTATTCTGGATGATTTATTCTGGATGATTTATTATGGATTAATTATTCTGGATTATTTATTCTGCGTTGCTGCTTCTTGGTCAGGTGAACTTTGAACAACAGATCAAAGAACAGCTCCATCAAATTGAATGATAATACTTCAGCAGAGACAGACTGTAACTCCCTCTCCTACCTGCAGGTGCTGCTCTTCTGCATCACCTCTGCCCGGTGGTAACCCGACAGCTTGCAGAAACCATCGTTGCTGTAGACGATGGGCCAGTCCACGATCTGGGCGTTTCCCAGCACGAAGTTGGTGTCTGTGTGGAAGTTCAAAGAAGCAGAAAATTGTAAAAAACCTCCAGCAGGGGGCAGCCTACATGATGAACACCTACACACTGTAGATAATGACTGGTTGCTAATTCTATTTGTCTTTTTTGTTGCATTTTTCAATAACTCTCGATCACCGTCAACTAACGCCGCTGCTAAAAACCTTGAATTATCAGAGGGCAACATTCTCTAGAAATCTCTAGAACATTCTACCCAGAATCCATTTCCCTCTCTGCCTCTGTGGCGTTATGTTTGGAGCGACAACAGTTTCTGTGTTCGTTCATTAACTGCTCCATTAATGCTGCGCTGCTCGCTAATTAGGAGAAAGCATTTCTGCCTGGTAAACACCGGGCACAAACATTCATACACCTGCTGTCGTCAGTTTCAAATGTCACCGATTAATGACGACATTTATTCTCATCCTGTGAATTTTTCCTATTCAAATGTTAGAAAAGCCTCGCAGCAAAACTTATTCACGGCTGCGGCGTTGATAAATAATCCATGAGCTGCACGTACATTTGAAATAGCTTGTTTTGCATCCGTGCGTCCTGTTGGTTTTTTTTTAAGTGTCATTACTTAAAGTTGAAGTGTGTAAAATTAGGACTAATGAAGGATATTTGTTATTCCTCATCCAGATTAATGACCAACTGGGAATAAATATGAGGAAAGTTTCTGAGAACACGGCTCTGTGGAAATGCCTCCTAGAGGAGCAAAAAAAAAAAAAAGTAATGAATAATGAAAAACAAACTAAATAAAATATATTAAAAAATGTATTGAATGTCAAGGTGTGTGTCGAAGTGTTAACCAACTTCTTCAACCATGACAATTTAATTCAAATCGTCTTGTCACCAAATAAAAAAAAAAAGTAAAACATTTTGGAAACGTAAACATTTGTACCAGGACTGTTGTAGCTAACGTTAGCTCTGATGTCTGTAACAAGTCTGCTGTAGCTAATGTTAGCACTCGCGCCTGTACCAGGACTGCATGTTAGCACAAACGTCACATCTGTTAGCACTAGCGTCGACTGCTAATGTCGACATGTTTTACGTTGAGGTGATACTGTTGGCTTAAAGTGCAGCACCTGTACCAGGACTGCATGTTAGCACTAGCGTCACTAGCGTCTGTTAGCACTAGCGTCTGTTAGCACTAGCGTCGACAGCTAATGTCGACATGTTTTACATTGAGGTGATACTGTTGGCTTAAAGTGCATTACTGCCACCTACTGGGCTGAGGAGTGTACATCTTTCTTACCGGTACACCGTAAATGACATGACTTAATAATAATATGAACGTATTTTCAACGTATCCATCCTTTCAGAAACCTGGGTCAACTTTTACTTTCACACATGCTCAGTAACGACACCGACTCCTGGGCGTTCGCCTGCGGCGCTACTTTAACGAGGAATTCTTGCACAGAGAGGATTAATGAACCTCATTTCCTCTGACATTTAAAAATTGATGACAGCAGATATTAATATTTATCCCTTGCACTTGCAAGTGAGTACTTTTCATCATAATCACTGTCTGTGAAGTGGACCATTAAATAAAAAAGTGCAGACACCGTCCCCTTCCATAAGTCAGAGAATGAGAGGGGGGAGCTGGGGGGGGGGTAAGGGGGTTTACCTCTTTTTTAATATTGATGTCTGTTCAAAACAAAGTCTGGAAAAAAAATATTCATATATTCATATTCAACTGTCAATCATCTGCCAAATCCAGGGCTCTATGACATCCTGCTCCAGTTAAAACACTAATTAATTAACATTAATCTGAGCCTGTACTTTATACTTATTATTTCATATATTTCCGGCACTAACTTACAGCTGATTTTTTTTTTTTTGCTCATTTTAGAGACAATGTAAATATTTCATTAGCTTTTTTTTTTAAAAAAACCCATATATTTTAACTATTTTCTTCCAAATGTAGTCATTGTATTTTTGCTAACTTTTACTATTTGGGCTGTTTAATTTGATCCTCATTATTTTCTTTCTTTAATCTAAAGGCATTTCTTACATTTTAAAATTAAAAACAGGGGGAAAAAAATCAGGAGAAAACTAAGAGTAAACACAGGTGAATTAGTCAAACTATAAAAAAACACAACAAACATGGTGACGGAAACACACTCAACACAGATCACGCACACACACACACACACACACACACACACACACACACACAGATGTCATTTCAAACCACAGGTGACTGGAGTGTGACGATGGAACACAGGAACACTGACAGAACACGACGATGCAAACACAGCGGTTCCATGCCAACGTGTTATTTTACAATGATTCCATGAGTGATCCACTTTACATTTACACTCTTTAAATCACTGGGTTGTTGTTGTTGTTGTTGTTGTTTTGTAAATCACTGTTCAAATTCTCCTAGGTTAAAATGTTTTTTTTTTTTTTTGTTAAGTGCGTTGTAAATTAACAGCATTTGGTACAGAACACTGCAGAGAGGAGGACGACAGAAGCAGCACGTCAAACTAAACTGTGTTTAGTACCTGTCTGTCTATGTGACAGTGTCCAAACTGAAAATGTTGACAAGAAAAGAAGGTTAATGTGAAAATTCAGAGACAAACATCTGCCCGAGGACAAGACATGAGACGACGAGACGAGAGAACGAGAGGGAGAGAGAGAGAGGGAGAGAGAGAAAGAGGGAGAGAGAGGTGATCACATCATCAGCAACAACTGTATCATCGTTAGCTCGACGTCAACGGTAGAGTTTCTGGCGGAATTACACGAGAAGGCTATCAATAATGATGACGTCTGCAGGGATGCTGCCCTCTGTCTGCAGTTTTTTTTTTTTTTTTGGAAATGACAGCAGTGAAACTCAGTGAATGCTAACGTGGCTACTGTTAAATTTCACAGAATCAGCAGCAGGAACAGAAAAGTGTCAGTTCATTTTGACAGAGGAATCGTTGTTGGAATTGGTTTTTTGTTTTGTTTTTTCATGCAGTTTTAATTTTGTCGCAAACAAATACCATGTTAATGCTAATACCTTAATTTAAATGAACCAAATGAGAATAATCAATAAGAGAATTGAACAGTGGAATCAGGATCAATGACGTCCTATCAACTAAAATTTCAAAATAAAACATCTTTTAGACGTTATTCTGTTATAAATATTTGGAATACAGTATTTCCAGATTATACTTCAATGAAGGAAGTATGTAGATGTTACTGGATCCTCTTTGAATGAAGTACATTTGTAAAAATGAAGTACATGTTTTGACAGCGTCCCACTGCGGACCAGTACCAGTCTGTTTAGATTGAAAGTTTAAAGCTATTAACGGTCTGACACATGAGTGACATTTGAGACTGACATGTGATTGGATGAGTTGACATTTCTGCAGGACACTGGGGGGGGGGCTCAGCTTCACCCCCACCCCCC
>NC_024318.1:3278391-3279445 GCF_000523025.1 Cynoglossus semilaevis
TACAGTGCTTTATTTTGTAAAGTGCTTCAACTTAGCCAGCTTTTATTTTTTATTTTTTTGTGGCGTACTTTATATCTATAAAAAACCTTCTAGATATTTCCTGGACAAATCAAAGTCAATTTGATGAAAACTTTTTGTTCTATTTCTGTGATAACTTTCGTCCATTCTTTTGATTAGCTTTGCCGTGTTTGCCATGTGGAGGGCGAGCGTTAAGCTTCTTGATCGACCAATCAGACAGCTGTTTCTCAGCAGCGTCCTCCAGATTTCACTCTCAGCTCCTTTGTTCGGAGCTTCAGTCAGAGATTTACTCCTGACTAATCCACCAGGCGGTCAAGGTCAAGTAAAAAGAAAAGAAACTGTAAATCACGGTGGTCATTTTGTGAACAACATATTACCAAACAAACACCTAGTTCTTGTCGGTCGAAACCAGTTTTAAAAGGGATCGGATGGGAGGTTGGAGGGTAAGGGGGGGCAGAAACAGTAGTGCTCCCCCGTAACCGCAGGCAGACACAGACGTCAGTGCCAAACTCCATTACACAAAATGATCATAACTCCAGCAAATTAGCTGGCGTTCCTAAATATGGCAGCAGCAGCGGGAGGGAACACGCGGCTGATGGTTCTCTACAGCGCCACCACTGTGCTGTTTCATAACCAGCCTGTTCTGTCTCTTCCTATTGGATCTGAGTCTGTAGAAAGGTCAAACCGGACCAGGACATACAGGGTTTTTACATTCATTATTTACAGGTTATTAGATAATTGGAAATCCTCCTCTTTGAACAGTTTCTTTACCGTTTCCATAGAGACCACGGAGTTTGTTCCAGAACGTTCCTGAGAACATGTGCTACGCCGTTTTTTTCTTTACATAAAGAAACATGTATTTAACTAAATTATAAAAGAATTTTAAAAAATGTTTTACTGAATAAAAGACTGCAATAACCTGGGGTTGTTTTTGAGGAAGATGTTCTTTGGGTTCTGTGCTTCTCCACTTCTTATATATATATATATATATATATATATATATTTTTTTTTTTTTTTTTTTTAAAAAAAAACCATG
>NC_024318.1:3279455-3281026 GCF_000523025.1 Cynoglossus semilaevis
AATCTTGGAGATCTATCAGTTTTTAAATCCAGACTGGATTTAAAAAGTCACTACGATCCTGGCTGCTTTTCCACGTTCTTTGCACAATCTGCTTTTTAGAGTTTTGAAAAGTTTTGAACCTTGGGGCTTTTACGACCTCTCCTTCTTTTTTTTTTTTTTTTTTAAATCAGACCAAACATCCAATATTTACCTGAACAAATATAAAGGCTCTACACCAGATTTTGTTCCTGGGGACGTGGATGAACTACACCAACCAGAACGTTCTAATCTGACTGCTTCATAAATATCAGAGTAAATACTTCCCTCCACTCTGAGCAGTGTTGTCACATCCTGTATAAATCTAACATTTCTAACATAACATTAACATTTCATTTTTTTACTTTGTAAACTAATTGTTACTTACTGAAATAAGGAATCTCATTCAGTAAAAAGTCGTTTTCTATTTGAAAAGATTGAAATAAGAATTCAAATGTATCAGTTATTATCAGATCATTAAAATCTCAACCTGACAACAAACATATCTTTTAAAAGTAGTAATTAGAATTATAAATAATCAGAATTAAGAGTCTCGAACAAACTACCTTTCATTTTTTATTATATTACACTCTCTCTCTCTCTCTCTCCCTCTCTCTCTCCCTCACACACACACACACACACAATAATTGTAATCCCAATTAGCCATTATCAGCAAATGATTGCACTAATTAGCCTAATTGGATTAAAGTGCGCTCAAAGATTTTAAAATTGCACGTTACAAGTCGGAACTTCAAAACGCCGCCGCTTGGCTTTCAGGAATCGAACTAATTATTCCGTTAATTGCGTGACTTCTGTGATGACGCAACTGTTTCTGCCGCGTCCCCGTCTCAACTGCATGTTGTGAAGAGTCTCTTTTTGTATATAATAATAATAATAATTGTAAAATAATAAAAATGAAGCTTCTTCTTACCGTTGGACCGTCTCACGATGTTCTCCAAGAAAGTGTTCTGAGGGGCCACCAGTCCCCTCCGGGCCCCCGCCATGCTGCGGTCTCCGCTCAGTCCGCAGGAGAAGCGTCGGTCCGGAGCCGGCTGCTGCTGCTGCTGCTGCTGCTGCTCTTCATACTCTCTCCGAGTGTGTGTGTGTGTGTGTCCGTAAGAGGGAGAAAGTGTGGATGTGGAGGTGCAGGAGCACACCGTCTGCCTGCTCTTCTCCTCTCCTCTCAGCAGCTATCTCCTCCTCCTCCTATTGGTGATGCTGTTGGCGCCTCTCTCCACGCACCTCCTCACCAACATCATCATCCAGCAGAGGAAAACAGGGGCTGGACTCAGCAGTAACAGGCGGAGGAGACGGAGGGGGACGGAGGGGGATGAGGAGACGAAGGGGTTGCTCCTTCTGACGCTTCCCCACATTCTGACCTGCAGCGACACCTGCTGGGTAACGAGTTTGTTAGGATGCCACGTAAATAAAATTTTCTTGTTCTTGTTCTTTGAAAAGATGGACTGAATTCCTGTCTAAACTTCAGGTTGGCCATAAATGCATTAAAGTTAGCTAACAGTTAGGCTAGGAGATGGGTAGATTTGGCTAAAAGAGGT
>NC_024318.1:3284037-3312054 GCF_000523025.1 Cynoglossus semilaevis
ATGTTGTGTGTGTGTGTGTGTCCGTAAGAGGGAGAAAGTGTGGATGTGGAGGTGCAGGAGCACACCGTCTGCCTGCTCTTCTCCTCTCCTCTCAGCAGCTATCTCCTCCTCCTCCTATTGGTGATGCTGTTGGCGCCTCTCTCCACGCACCTCCTCACCAACATCATCATCCAGCAGAGGAAAACAGGGGCTGGACTCAGCAGTAACAGGCGGAGGAGACGGAGGGGGACGGAGGGGGATGAGGAGACGAAGGGGTTGCTCCTTCTGACGCTTCCCCACATTCTGACCTGCAGCGACACCTGCTGGGTAACGAGTTTGTTAGGATGCCACGTAAATAAAATTTTCTTGTTCTTTGAAAAGATGGACTGAATTCCTGTCTAAACTTCAGGTTGGCCATAAATGCATTAAAGTTAGCTAACAGTTAGGCTAAGAGATGGGTAGATTTGGCTAAAAGAGGTCTGAGAAAACCACTGAAAGCATTGGCAAAAGAATATTTTAAAATATACAAAGTGCCTCAAAAAACATTTTAAAAAATACACAAAAATCAGAATGGCATATTTAACAAAATATACATTAAAAAACATCATAAAGTCAGAAGATAGCTTAAAAGGAGGCTAAAAAATGCTAAGGAATTGTAAGAAATAAAACAAAAAAAATTGGCTGCAAAAGAGATAAAAGCAGTCCAAAAAATAATAAAAAAGTAAGAAAAATGTTATATATATATTATTGATGTAAGAATTCAGAAAGCTTTGAATAAAACAATAATAAAAATGTTATTTATATATATATAATATTGATGTAAGAATTCAGAAAGCTTTGTACTTAGTGTGTTTTTTTGTGTGTGTTTATTCAGAGTGATAGCTGTGCTGTCTGAAATTCAAATGTTATGATAAGGCAGTCTGTTATCAGCTGTCATAAATGACTCCTGAAATAAAAATGAGTTTAACACGGGGTCAAACTCGTGGTGACATCACAGAGTCATTACACCATCTTAACCTCCACCTGCCATCACAGACTTTACACCAGTGACTGAGTGTGAACTCACAGGGACAACGAGTTGTCAAGAATCCAGGAATGAAGCGAAACAAGGTCCAGGAAACCTTTTTCATGACACTTTTTCATTACACTTTTTTATTATTATTATAATAAACAATAATTACACTTTTTTATTATTATTATAATACAACACAGATCCTGACAAATCAAACAGGCCTCGTTTGAGAAGCCGACGTGTATCGGGACATTACCACAAGAACGTCTCCGAATGTCACTCCACAGTCAACACTAACTGGACCACGACTTGGTGATCCTGAGGTGACTCAGATGATCTGTCCAGTTCTTGTGCTCGGGAAAGTTGCAGAAACCAGCCTCTTTGATCTTCTTCCAGTTCTCTGCTCTACGCTCCGCCGCGTGGCGGTGCTCCTGCTCCTCGGTCATGTACGGGCGGCTGATCCAGTACTCGTTCTCGGCCTCTATCTCCAGACGCTGCAGCGTGTTGCGTTTCATCTGCCACGTGATGTTCCGCGGTCGTCTATATTTTCCAATCCACTGTTTGCCAGGTATTCCTTTCCGCAGCAGCGCCAGCGTCAGGAACATGGTGGCAGAGTTTCCTTTGTAAGAGAAAAATAATAATAATAATAATAATAATAATAATAAAACATTGATATTGTGAAGTATTGGCTGATGGCGAGCTTACCCTGCTATACTTTCTAGACTTTTCAGGGCTAACATTGTTTTTTCAAACTTTGATTCAAAATTATTAATCAAAAAATGTTAATTTAGTAAAACTATGCCCATCCTTACCACTAGGTAATTTCTTGGTCAACGTTTAGCTATCTCTAAATATCGTGTATTAAATGGTGTTTTGCCATTTTTTGTCACCATCTGGACCATGTTTGGACTTGTCTGTTTTACAGTCTTGTCCCTACATACTCCTGAGCTCATCCATTATCTCATCCTCCACACTCCAGTGAAGTGTCGTTGACCTATTTTCAACCCAATAAACTGTGATTCACCGGACATTACCCACTGATAATGTGACACTTTGACACATTTGCTCAACTTTACTGCAACTGTAGTTTCACCATAAACATATGAACAGCTACAGTGTGTACCATTTTAAGCAATGAAAGAGAAACTTAACAATGAGACAGACAGTTGTGTACAAACCCTAGTGTTCCTGAATGAGCGCTGACTCTTCTTCGACTTAAGCTGTTCCTTTTCCCTATTTTTTTTAAATAAAGGTTAAATAATAAACAGCTATGAAACATTAAAATACCTCTGCATATATATGTTATTATATATATTTATATAAATACACAAATATATACAGTATATATGACAAAGTATTTAAAATGTTGTCGTTTTCCTATCAAAATGTTCAACTCTCATTCATTCATCATAAACATGTTGTCCGTAATAGTAATAACATTAATAATACATTTGTTCTCATATATATATTTCAGAGTCTCAATAATGTTTACATGTGGATACGGATATTAAATAGTGTCGGTATATTAATGTTTTAGCTATAAGCTAAAGCTTTGGCTCACAAAAGACATGGTAACACGTGTGTGTTTAAATGCTGAACCACTAAACGTAATCGGCGGTGTTAGACTGAATCGTTTGGGATTATTTTTAATATAAAAACACTAGTTCATCTTTAAATTATAACGAGACAGTGTCTGTAGAGAACTACATAAAGCTAGCTTAGCTCTAGCCTCGTGCTATCGATCAAGGGCATGAGAACAAATGCACTTCTCTATTCAAAATAAAGCAACAAAACACACTTTTATTTACCTTTCCTCCTTCCACTGACAGTAGAAAGTATCTTTACAAAATCTTAATTAAAAAAATAACAAAAAACCGTTACGGAAACACAAATGTAGTTTAAATTGTGTTGCATGAGAGTACGTCGACAGCAGTACTTCCGGGTTACGTCCAAAGACAGAGAAAGTTGAAATAGCTTCCGGTGACACGTTAACTATAACTAAAACGTAATCATTAAGTTTTATGTTTATCTATAAAACTAATTAGGCAAAACTAGCGGTTATGTTTATCGTAATTGGACCAGATAATTACTTTTGTGGTTTGAATTATCTGTGTTTCATTCATGTCGTCTATTTACGGAAACAGTTATTTACTATTAATTACAGCTTTGTGAAGATACAGTTTGTCAACACAATCACATTAAGACAAAATGCGTTATTTAAAAAAACAACAAGAGTTTTAAAGAATACAAGTTGACATCATGTGAATTACAGCTTTATTGAGCAATACGAATCTGGTCAGATAACAACGTTCCTCAATATTATGACATCAGCTAATTTTCCTGGTTTACACAATGTTACAGTCACTCTGCCCTTCTGTAAATGGTTCTCAGAAAAATAAGATCAACAAAACAATACACTTTGGTGTGCTCACATTAAGGAATATATTTTTATACATTATTAACATAAACATTTTCCTTCAAATATGTGATTTTAACCTAATACAATTCCCAGTCCCAGATGGTTTGAAGCATCTACACATTATTTTCTGACCACATTCACTGTTATGTTTCAGTTTTTGAAGTGTTACTCAATTTCTACACAGAAAAAGTAATCATTTTTTGTTCTTAATTTTAAATACATCAAATGAATGAATATGTACTGCTAAGAAATTAAAACATCCCATTTGTTCAAACTCTCAAACACAATCATTCAAATGTAAAGACATTCTTATAATCTAAGTGGGAGGTGTCATTTCTCTCCACCCCCGGCTCCAGATTCCTCCCACTCTACGTGCTTTGTTTTTCCCCATACTTCCTGTTGGCTCACACAGTCTGAGGAGAAGTGCAGGCTCTCCACAGCCAACATGTTTGACTTCTCGTTGTTTTCAGTTGTTACCTGGATATTGTTGGTTCTTTTTTTCACCCTGTTCCTATTGTAAGTTGACGTTTCTTCTCCTCCTCCCTCTCTCTCCCTCCTTCCCCTCAACTTTCAGATTTCAAATGTCAGATTAGTCAGATTAGTCCACTGAAGGTTCAAGAGGAAAGAAAGACACCGCAGCACTCACAGTGGTGTGGTGTTGCAATAGTTTTACCAAACTTGCATTCCTTTTTCTTTTCTTCTCTTACAGATACGGCATTTTGCCATATAGTGTTTTCAAAAACCTAGGAATACCAGGACCCAGACCTTTCCCTTTTGTGGGAACGCTGCTTCACTTCAGAAAGGTATGAACCAACAACATCGTCCAATTTTTAAAAGTATCCTGACTTCTTTTTTTGTGTGAGTTTCGTTGGTCTCAACACTTGATAATTCATGTCCTGAACACTTCCCTTACAGGGGATTAGTGTCTTTGACAGGGAATGTCATGAAAAATATGGAGATATCTGGGGGTAAGTGGCTTCATTTTTAAAGATTGTGTCAGAAGTCTTTAATTGGACCAAAATATCTTTTAATGTTTAATGAGATCAATATAAGCCTATTATTAGTAGTAATAGAAGTGATCAAATTTAGTCAATACCTGGTCTTAATTTGTGTAAATTTTTAAAAATATAACAAGGTTTACAAATTTGACTAATTCTTCATCATCTTTTTGTACAAGGTTGTACGATGGGCGGAGGCCAAACTTGATGGTGACAGACCCAGAGATGATAAAGACGGTGTTGGTGAAGGAATGTTACTCCATCTTCACCAACCGCAGGGTAAAAAACAAAATGTCCTGGTTTTGCTGTCCATGAAAATGTTTAAATGAAAATATATCTTCATGTGTGTGTAATATTTAACAGCTTCCTTGTGTGAACTGTTAACAGGAAGCCTTTGGGGAGGGGCTTCTTGACGACGCCATCACAGTAGTTAAGGACGACAGGTGGAGGCGAATCCGCAACACTTTGTCTCCATGTTTTACCAGTGGGAGATTAAAACAGGTGGGATTTTCGCTCCGACACAGGACTGGGAATTTAAGAGTTCAATTCAGGTAGCGGCAAATAAAGCTAAAGTTGATCAAGAACTATAAATAAAAAGTCACGTTAGGCAGAAATACAGAAAACTAGCTGAATAGTTAGCCACACTGTAACAAAGAAGCTAGTGGCAAAGATATTATTAAAGCACAAAGAAAGGTGTTCTAATAGATGACAAAAAGTTAGCGAAGAAGAAGCGAAACAGTTAGTTGCAAAGTTAACAAAAATATTGCAGCAATTTTGACCAAAACAAAAATAAAACGCCCTTAAATATTTCCCTAAATTTAAACAGTTAGCTGCAAAGTTAACAAAAATATTGTAGCAATTTTGGCCAAAAAAAAAAAACGCCCTTAAATATTTCCCTAAATTATCTTTCAAAATGTTTAAACAAACCTTTGTTAAAAATATTTTTTTTAATAAAATACATTTCACTAAAGGACCACGTTAATCTTTGGGTTGTACTTTTTTTTCTTTAAGGTTTATCCTATCGTGGCTCGCTACTCAGATCGACTGGTTGAGAACTTGGGAAAGCTGAAAGAAGGCGAATCTGTTGACGTTAAACAGTGAGTTCTACTGACCTGGAAACTGTAACATTTCATTATGATTTTTTAAAAAAACAGAACTTTTCCTTTTCGTTTCTCTGCCACAGATTATTCGCTCCCTACAGTCTGGACGTGGTGACCAGCACTTCCTTTGGTGTTGAAGCAGATTCCCAGAACAGACCGGACGACCCAATGATTGTTCATCTGAAAAAAATTATAAAGATAAACTTCTTTGCCATATTCATTCTAAGTGAGTTCTCCATCCATTTCTGTGATTCATTTTTAGACACTTTTAACAGCTTTTTTGTTGTTGTTGTTAATTGTTTTTGTCAGTGGTGTGTCCCTTCGTTAGTCGTCTGCTGAAACGCCTGAACTACGACGTAATGCCCACACACAGCATTGACTATTTCTACAACATTATAAAAAAGTTTAAAAAAGACCACATGGAGGACGAGACGGTAAGTCCCTGAGTTATCTTACTGTTCTGATAAAACAATATTCTCATTTATAAACTTGGAAAACGCATGCCACATTTCCAAAAAGTGTGGGTGCGCAAGCTGCCACTAGGGGGTGTGCAAGATAAAAACTGTGATGTCGGTTTGGAGTGCTTTATTTTTAAGGGGGATTAAACAATATTGTCATTTATAAACTTGATGATAGCATTTTTAAGTATTTTATTTTTAGGTGGGATTTTTCTTTTTAAAGATAAATTAATCAATCAATCAATAAATCCAGGCTATATATGTGTGTGTTTGTGTGTGTGTGTGTGTATACAGTACAGCTGTCCTAGCAGATATTTAGCTATGAATGCTGTTGTGTTTCCCCAGAGTCGTGGCGACTTCCTGCAGTTGATGATTCAGAACGAGATTCCAGAGTCGGAGATTGAAAATGAACAAGAGCAGCCGAGCAAAGGTCAACACAGGGATATTTTACCACATTCTTAACAAATCGACTCAGTTAGTAGTCAAGAACAGTTGTCAATAATCGTCAATTAAGTCTGAAATTGGTAATTATTGAAAATTTAAGTCTTTTGTCGTTGCAGGTTTGACGGAGCACGAGATCCTCACTCAGGCCATAATCTTTATATTCGGTGGCTACGAGACCACCAGTGTGACGCTGACGTTCATCTTGTACTCTCTGGCCACCAACCCGGAGGCAATGCACAAGTTGCAGCAAGAAATTGACGAGAGCCTGGAGAGAGACGTAAGACTGTACATGACACATTCAGGTTCCACTGACTCAAAGTGGCCAAACCCCTGGTTCATGTTATGTCGTTGAGAATCAGTTTTTTTAACAACAGCTCCTGTTCTCGTGTATTAAACTCTGTTGAAGCTCAGCTTATGTACAATTTCCTGTTTCCCAGACCACCACTGTTCTGGCCCAGCTTAGTTCCCTTTAATAATCAGGCTGTTGTCTGTCTGATTGGTCGATCCTCAGGCCCCCGTCCCATATGACGCCCTGAATCACCTGCAGTACCTGGACCTGGTCATTTTGGAGTCCATGCGTTTGCATCCCACCGCTCCTCGGCTGGAGAGGGTGTGCAAAAAAACTGTCCAGGTCCACGGCATCACTATCCCCGAGGGAACCATCGTTGGGATTCCCACACACCTGTTGCACAAAGATCCACGATTCTGGAGCTCACCTGAACTTTTCAGACCTGAGAGGTAATCTCCGATATTCAAGTTTTGCTGATATCAACCAATACCGATAAAGCAGTGTTTCTCAATTGCGATATCCGATAGGCCGATATTGTCTAAACACTTAATTTCCGATTCCAATATCAACCGATACCGATAAAGCAGTGTTTCTCAATTGTTTTCCGCCAAGCCCCCCCTAGAGGACAGAAGTTTCCCCTGTATAATTATTATGATTCTTAAAATTAAAGATTCATAAAATGAGCTGCAATGCTGCCATCTAGTGACATTCATTGGTTTTTCTGGACACACGTAACCATTTAGAGACAACTGGGCGGGTCTAGAAAAGCGGTCTGTAACGATTGGCTGGTTGAAGAGCCACGTTCAGCTGTTCAACCTCTTAATATTTGTGGAAAATATTTTTTCAAGCAAAAAAACAAAAACATTCTTGACTAAAAAAACCCAACGTTAATATTTGTGTTTTTTCTCTCTCCGTGTGTGTGTGTGTGTGTGTGTGTGTGTGTGTGTGTAGGTTCAGTAAAGACAGCGATGAGGAGGTGAACCCATACGCCTACATTCCGTTTGGCCTGGGACCTCGTAACTGCATCGGGATGCGCTTCGCGGTCCTGGTGATGAAGATGGTCCTGGTCCGACTCCTGCAGAGTTACACCGTGGAGACCTGTAAAGACACCATGGTGAGAGACCGACTGTAAGGCGTGGACCACCACACGAAGAGGAGGTCTTACAGTTTTAGACCAGTTTACAAAGATAACATTAAAATACTTCAACATAGAGATAAACACATCATCTGCATAAAGGTTTCCTCCCACCACCAAAACGTCTGGTTTAGGAGTTCGGCTGATTGGAAACTCTAAATGGACATGAATAAAAGTGTAAATAAGCTCTATACGGCCCCTTGTGGTGGACTGGGGAACTGTTCAGGGTCTCACCCCTCGACTGCTGGGATTGGCCGTGGCTACCCCACCACATGGATGGTCGGACAAAATGAAGTGTCTCTAATGTGGAATGTTTGGAAGGGGCACCTGGGGAGTTATTCCTTACATACTGCCACCCAGTGGGCTTTATTGTCTTTACATTTAAATCAGTGTAATAATATACAAAAATTACATTTTGAAAACTCTCAACAGGATGCCATGATTATATGCCATATCCATATCAGTCCGTATCTTATTTACAGTCCATGGTCAAATTCAGCGTCTAACGCTGCCTCTCGTCCCTGATCTGATGTCGTTTTTCTTCTTCCTCCAGATTCCTCTGGAGTTGAACTGGATGCAGCAGCCGAGTTCACCGATCAAACTCAAGTTTGTCCCCAGACGCCTGTCGTAATCAAACGAACGTTGTGCCACAGCGTAACACCTGTAACACCTGTGACGCCTGTATCTGACTGTTAATCAGCAATAATCCTCAGAGTATTATCTCATATGAATAAACAGTAAAAACATTTTTAAATGATTCTTCTTGCAATATTTACAGGAACAAGTTAAATGAAGTTAAATTTCTTTTTTTTTTAAGTACAATGTAACAAATGAATACAGTAGTTTATGTTTTTACAAACTGAAATAAAATAATAAATAAGTTATGGTTGTTGGTTTTATTTCTGCTTTGATACAATGTTGTCTGCACAAACATTTTTATATTTTAAAAAATGTCAAAGTGTCATGCAGGGAACAGGGAACAGAAGCAACTGTGAATGTGAATTTATAGTAAAACCCTGACATAAATTTAATACATTTAAAAAAAAACATAGCTAAGAAATACTAATTGTTAAAAACAGGATTTATAAGGCTTTAAATTCTGGTAAAAAATATAAATATATATAATGAATTAAGATGAAGGCTATGGGAAAAATAATAAATTTTATTTGCAGTACTGAAAAGTGATGAAATATTATTTCTCTCTTTATTTATTATTTCTTTTTCTTGGCTAACTTTTCTAAATAAAATGAACATTTTTTCTGGTCATGTCTACATGGATTATCACCAATTTTATGGATTAGATTAGATTAGAATATTTTGATCTTTTTTTTCATCCCAAAGTTTCCCTCTTTTCCACCTGCGTTTTTTTTTCTCCTTGTGGTATTATGTCACAAGTTTAGTTACTTAAACCAATTCTGGTCACAAGGCAAGTATCACTACTGCTGTTAACATTTGACTATTTTGATGTCATTTCCTCCAAATTCTCTCTTTGTCTCTGGTGACTAACCATTAGCAATCTTTTAGCTTCTCTTAGTTCATTCTTAGCTAACTTTAGCCTCGTCTGCTACTGTCAGTCAGGAGTTGCCATCCTTTGACAATCCACTTCATATACGGCCAAAATTTGGTTAAGGATATAAAATCTAGTCAACTATTGGTTTTGTTTTAGCCAGGAGTTGCCATCCTTTGACAATCCTCTTCATATACGGCCAAAATTTGTTTAATGATATAAAATCTAGTCAACTATTGGTTTCACTTTTAGTCTAATAAATTACTCATAACTTCCTTATAATTCTATGACGTAAAATTCAACACCCGCCCTGCTCTTTAGAGTTAAATATAACTTTGTTGCTTTTTTTTTTCCGTCAAGGTATGTTTATAAGAAAGATAAAAAGAAAGAATGAAACTTCTCCCTCGCCTGGGGGCGGTGGGGGAGGAGAGGGAAGAGAGTGGGGAGGGGGCGTACAGTTGAGTATGTAAATGTTGTTGTGTAAATGCTGCCAGAGGTATTCACTCTCTGAGAAACTATGCGGCAGCCTTGAACACTTCCTCATTTCTCAGACAGTGTGTGTGGAGCTCTGAACCGGGACAGTCAGAAATGTTCGTCTTCCCATTCTTCTCTGCAGCCACCTGGACTCTGGTGGCTCTGTTCTCCAGCCTCTGCTACCTGTGAGTACTTCACTGCCTGCTTCACCTCCCGTCTGACACTTTAATGTCACTCACACTCTGTTATGACACCTGCACACGGCGTATCACATTACAAGACACTTTTCTTTTTTTTTCTCTCCTTTTTTTTAATCAACAACAAAAAAACAAAACAGGTACAGCATCTGGCCTTATAGGTTCTTCAAACGTCTGGGGATCCCAGGACCGAGACCTCGGCCGTTTATTGGAACTCTTCACTACTTTAAAAAGGTACAGTCGAGGAATAAACTGCCTCCTTAATTGGCTGATTGGGGCTTGGTGTTTGACTGGATGGTTTTTCCTTTTTTTTGTCAGTGTTCTCATCATGTTTCCATGATGACAGTGAAGTCTTGGTTGACTCACTCAGCCGTGTCACTCCTCGACATGTCTCATCTTGTGTCTGACGATGACATTCGTTTGTAATCTGACGTATCTGGTTTGCTTTGTTCAGGGGATTTATAGGTTCCACCGCGAGAGCCAAGCCCAGTACGGGGACATGTGGGGGTGAGTCGCTGCTCCCACCGTACATTTGATGTGGTTTGTTGTTTAACAGCAAACTGTGATGGAATCATTATGGCATTAAAGGTGCTATTCTTTGCAGATGACGTGAATATTTTCAGTAGAATTCTGGATAAATATCGTTTAGAGTTCGACTTGTATGTTTTTTTTTTCGCCTCTGAAATGAGAAAATGATCAAATTTGAAAATGTAAATGATCATAGATTAAAATAAAACAGAAAGTTACAAGTTACAGGGACAGGTTACTTCATGATGATGTCGTAAAAAGGACTTTTTGTTTTGTCATCACGCATCATCCAAGACTCTGTACTTACATATACAAGTGATGTTGCACTAAAAACAAAGATAAACACATTTTTAATTTGAATTAATTTAATTGAATTAATCGTTCAGGAGCTCAGTCTTAATCAAAAAGGTGTTGAATTCATTGGAAAAACACTCATTCCCGCTCCTGTCTCCATAAATGTAAACACCATAAAAACCAATCTTTACTTCATGACTGTACTGTGGTCCCTGCAGGTTGTACGACGCCCGGTCACCAGTGTTGATGGTGGCCGACCCTAAGATCATCGAGACGGTGATGGTGAAGGAGTGCTACTCCAGCTTCACCAACCGCAGGGTGAGAGTTGAACTGGGATCTGGTGAAACCCTGCTGTGTCGGAGGAGGATGCAGACGGGAATTTGCATATTTTTGCTTGTGCAGCTTCCATTGAAACAGCAGGGAAATTCAGAAAGAGGAAAAGGAAAAAGTAGAACAAAAAATAAAGGAGACGGTGTCAGAGGAACGGAGAGCTGAGCCGAGCCAAGGTGGAAACAACAAGGAAGAGAAAAGGGGGGGTGAGGAGGTGAGGAGGTGAGGAGGTGAGGAGGTGAGGAGGTGAGGAGGTGAGGAGGTGAGGGAAGGGTTAGCGGTTAGATGTCAGGTCAGTGATATAAAAGATGTTGAGGAGGGAAGGTTTCGACAGATGATAGTGAGCTCTGCTATGACCATAAGATGATGGAAAAAATATAACAATAAATTTCAATAAATAGAGAATGAAAGATGAACTGAATGAATTTCTCCCCTGCAGGACCACCCTGCAGCCGGACCCCTGGCCGACGCCATCACCCTGGTCAAAGACGACACTTGGAAGCGGATTCGTCGCACTTTGACTCCGTGTTTCACCAGCGAACGACTAGAGCAGGTCCTGACCTCATTGCTTTATCTGACTCCTGTCAGTCATTACCACTTCCTGTTTCCTGTGTGTGCTCGTGTCTGATACTGACCCGGCCGTGGGTGGAGGTGTGGCAATAACAGTGCAGAAGTTCAAAGTCCAGTTTGTCGGGGACTCTTTGCATATTAAACTATTTTGGGTCGTCGTCATATGAGGAAGTCAACGTTTCAGACAAGGAGTCGACAATTCACTCCTTTTTTGGACATTTTTCTTAGGTCCCCATGAGTGGCAGGGTATTTTGAGGATCAAGATGTGGTTCGGGGTTAGGATTAGAATTAGGGTCAGGGTATAGATTAGATCTATTCATAGGGTGGTGAGGGATTATTCTAGATTAATCACGATTAATTGAGACTTCGACACGTTGAGAAATCAGTTTTTCTGTCAGTCCCGGAACATTGAGTGTGTGTTAGAGCAGCAACCATTGACTGGATGGTGGGATTATTGGATGTACACTGGTCGTTAAAAATAGTTTTTAGGTTCAGAACCTTATCTGTGGACGCTCCACTGTCACACTGGTCTCCACCCACTCCACCCATCTTCACTTCTTTTGTTCACTGCCTTTTGCTCTGATGGAAATCTGCAGGAAAGACTTTTGTTGGAGCAGAGTCTTTAGAGAATTTCTCTTCCTCGTCGCCATAGTAACCAAATCTTCACCATTAAAAAAAAAAAAAAGCCAACCTGACACCAGCCCTTTTGTTTGTTCCAGCTGTTTCCCTCGGTGGCGCCGTACGCCGACCGACTTCTGAAAAAACTTGAAGGAGTCGCAGAGGACGAGGCCGTTGATGTCAAACAGTACGGGATTTTTGTTTCTCTTTTTTGTTTCTCGTATTAAATCATGTGACGTGGCCTGAGAGTGAGAGCGGTCAGGGTTGGCGCTCAGGTTCACCACTGGGAGCAGCGTGAATGTGGGTGAACGGGAACTGGTAACAGTATCCGGCTTCAGTGAACAAACTGAACGAGTTCTTTTGTCTTCTCTTCGTCCTGTGACAGGTTTGTGGCTCCGTTCAGTCTGGATGTCGTGACCAGCGCTTCTTTTGGTATCGAGGCTAACGCCCTGAACGACCCCCACGACCCCATGAATGTTCATCTGGAGAAGATCGTGAACTTCAAAGTCTGGCCTTTCCTGCTGCTCAGTATGTCCCTGCAGGTCCAGCACTGACACTGCAGCCCACAAACAAATATTTTCAAACAATTGTCAATTAATAAATATAACAAAAACAGCAAAAGGAAGTAGCAAGAGCTACATTTTAGTTGGATATAAAGAAAAAAGATAGCATCAAATCAAGCTAAAAACTAAATTGTAAAAATCATCCAAATGTCACTAAACTTTGTCCCTCGTGTGCGTCGACCTTCACTCACGTCCACCGTTACAGCACCAACATTTTTGTCTCTCTTTCCAGAGATTTTTCCTTTCATCGGCTTCCTGTTCAAACTTCTGAAACTTGACGTGCTTCCAATGAAGAGTTTGGATTATTTTTACGACACCATCCAGAGGTTGAAGGACCAGCGCAGTACAGACGACTCTGTGAGTACTTCACACTGGACCTGTGAAACAGTGTCAGTAGTGGAACTGTCTGGAGTTAGTTCCAACCCCGATGAATGACATCATAGTTTGACCCCATGTCAGTCACATTAACAGGTTGATGCTGACTGTTCTGTGTTGCACCAGAGTGGAGTCGACTTCCTGCAGGTGATGATCCAGAGCCAAATTCCAGAGACGGAGATAAAGAGAGAACAGGATCAGCCCAGTGAAGGTGCACTTCTCATTCATGTGACGAAGCTCTGGTCCATCTGTTTGTCATTCTTAGATTTCAGATTTCAGATATTTGCGTCTAGTCTCCACTAGAGGGAGACAAATACGCGTGTTAAAATCCGTAATTGTTTTTATTTGTCCTCTTGTCTTACAACTGTTGGTCCTGTGACTGTCTGACCTTTGACCTTTTTTGTCCTCTCGTCTGTTGCTCCTGTGACTGTCTGACCTTTGACCTTTTGGTTTTGTAGGTCTGACTGAACACGAGATTCTGTCCCAGGCTTTTATTTTCATCTACGGAGGCTACGAGACCACCAGTGTCACCCTCACCAACACCCTGTACAACCTGGCCACCAACCCTGCCGTGATGAACAAACTGCAGCGAGAAATCGACGGCAGTCTGCCCGCAGATGTAGAGAGCGCATTGTCATTTCATTATGTTTTTTTCCTACAACGTGTTCTCAGAACTGACCCTGACTGTTCTCCGACTCTAGTCACCGGTTCCATACGAGGCCCTGCTCCGTCTTCAGTACCTGGACCAGGTTATCTGCGAGTCCCTGCGCCTGATGCCTCCGTTACCTCACCTCGAGAGAGTGTGTAAAAAAAACCTCCAAATCAACGGCGTCACCATCCCCAGAGGAACTCCGGTTGTGGTTCCTGTTAACGTTTTACACCACGATCCGCGTTTTTGGACCAAACCGGGGCTGTTCAGACCTGAGAGGTAAAAAGACACCGTTCTGTGGTAGTCGAGGGACATCTGACTTTTCTTTTTCATTTTTAAAGACTTGGACATGTTGATCACTTTTAAATTAAAACAGTCAAATGCGATTCACGACAACTGATGTCAGAGCATGAAGGTAATTTTTTTTTCTTGTTCTCGTGTGTGAGGTTTGATAAGGACAGTGATGAAGAGGTGAACCCGTACGCCTACATGCCGTTCGGCCTCGGTCCTCGCAACTGCATCGGGCTGAGCTACGCGGTGCTGGTGGTGAAGATGGTTCTGGTCCGTCTCCTGCAGCGGTACAACGTGGAGCCGTGCTCAGAAACCATGGTGGGATTCACACCAGCAGCACACGCCTACCAGGCTGTCAATCATCAATCAACTCACTCGTGACATATCTCATGTTTTTCCTCCCGTCAGATTCCTCTGGAGTTTAACTGGAAGGCTCAGCCGCTGCGACCAATCAAACTCAGGTTTGTTCCCAGACGGCGTTAGTTTCCTGAAGAAACGGCGTTCAACATCCTGCCGAACCAGTCACGTTTATTACATTTTGTCATTTTTTTTGCCCAACAGTTTGTGTAACTGAAATCAACAGCAAAGTATTTTTTTAAAGTTGAATGTTGTTTTTTTATGTTTAATTTGATGAGTTTTGATTGTAATTTCGAGTTTACTTGAATTTAAGTATTTTTTCGGGTTTTTTATTTCAAATGTGTGATGTGTGTCCTTTTACCTTTGTGTTTAATAAAAAGAACGCCGCGCTTTGAACTCGTGCATTTAGTAATTGTCTCCCTCTAGCGGAGGACACAGGTAAGACATCTGCAATGTACGTACTTGCAAACATTTTGTTTCTTGTTCCTGGTATCTGGTAAAACTGAAGAAATGAGGTAATCAATTATAATATAAATGAGATAATCAGGTTTTTATTTTTTTAATAAATTTCAAACAAGTACAAATTAAGACTTGGATAAAAAAATCACAATATAACACCAGCAGTCTTATGCTTCTTTATGATTTGTGTCTGTCAGTGCATCATCAGAAGTGAAATTGTAAAAAAAAAAAAAAAAAAAAAAATTGTTGGGATCTCACTGAATCAAACTTCTTTGCTGGTTTCTGGTGAAATGTCATTTTTGTACATTGTGATTTAAAACAATTATTTCTGTTTGGATTGTTGTGCATTAATAACAAAGTAATGAAGTCTACTGCAGCCAGGGATAAATAAATTAAAAACAATTTCAAAGACAAAGTCAATTCAGAGAAATATTGGAACACATTTTTTAAAACCCAAATAAAAAATAAAATGAGTGTTTTGGTCATTTAATTTCACTTTTTTGCAGAAGGACAACCTGAAAACAAAGACTTTCTATGTTTTCACTTTTATTTTTTTCTGTTATGTCGGTGGTCATGCACATTCAGCAGCACTTTCTGCCACTGACCTTCACACACACTGACCATTTTTCTTCTTGACTTGTTAAACGTTCTCATAATATTATGAGCTGTAGACGTGACAGAGACTTTTATATGTCAAACACAGTTCTCTTGTAAAGTTCTCCATGAGGTGGCGACCTTGACCCATCCTTTCTACTTAATCTTAGGCTAACTATTAACCTACTTTGTTAATAGATAATCTGCCCATGATGTTAAATGTATGACCTCTTGACCCTGACTCTGCTCTGAATTAAAAGCATTTGGGAGTGGGTTTCACACATCATCGTCTTTGTCGATGAAAACACAGAAAATCTTTTCTGTCCTTTTGTTCGACGACCGGATTTACGTTAACGACAAATTTCGTCTTTCATTGGATTTATGTTTTAAATAAAATAAAAATTTAAATATTTAAAATTTCAGGTTTATCATCTTCACTGGAAACATTGTACATTTAAGTCGATGGAATCTGTTTGTTGTTGACCTTTTCAAACACTCACACACACATGCACACACACAGACAAATATTGCAGCACAGTCTCATGTATAAACATCCTGGTTGTAAACAAAAGCTCATGTGTTTCTATCAAAGAGAGGGGAGTAGAAAAGTGACGACTGCTTCAGAAAACACCACACATCTGGGATTAAAAACTTTTAAAGGAACTTTAAAAGTATATATATACATATATACATATATATATACATACATGTATATATATATATATACGTATACATATATATATACATACTAATATACTAATGTATATTCCAAAGTCTTTCCGAGTCCTGAGTTGGTCAGACATAGACAGACAAAAAAGGCCAGAGTCTATAGAAATATCACTGAATATTAACATTAAAAAAAATCAACTGCAAAAAGTTCTCCAGCAAAGGCTGCGAGCGACGCCACGTTCACGTTCAGAAAACGTCTCTGCAGCACAGACGAGGGTGTTAACGGCGGTGACAGAGTCTGATTGTAGGGGGCGCTCTTTACTTCAAACTAATTTGTCTTTAAAAAAAAGTTAATATTTAAGAAGGTCACGATGGCAGGATAATGATCAGGATTTTCTGTGAATGTGTTTTACTTTTACGTCCACGTATCTGGACAAATGCGAGTGATTTAAGGGCAGTGGGTCCCAAAGTAAGGGGCGGGGGCTCCTTTGAAACAGATTTGAGGAGGATCGACAACATTCATCCTGCAAAAAAATGTGGACACCAACGACTGTGGTCGAACAAAACCAAAGACTGGAGACACCAGTGAAGCCCCGAGTAAAGGGCTCCCTCTAGTGTTCCTTCTTCTTCAAGGTCACAACTGTAGACAACGTCCAACCCCCCGCGTTTAGCACTAACTCGTTCTCGAGACCTGTGGCACCAAACCAGACCTCACAGCATGACCACAGCCTTCCAGGAAGTACCTTGCTCAAAGGAACCTTAGCAGTTGTTCAGAAATCTTCACTATCTTACTCTGAGACTCAGACAAACTTATTTGGACCTTTCTGCCACTGCCTTCCCCGTCGTTTCTGTAGAATTACCCAGATTATTTCTACAGTGTCCACTGCACTACGTGAATGCAGGCACAGAGGCATCAATAGGTGCTGAGCAAAACTACAGACTCCAAAACCACAATTTATGGACACTGTAATGCCACATTTGTCCACCTGGGGGCGAAACTGAATAAAACTGTCAATGCAGTTTTACTGATGTTCCATGAGGGGGTGTAAAGTGTGGCTGATCTAGAAGTATTTCTTGTGGATTGAGTAGTACTACCTACAGTACATACTGTACAGTCTCCAGAGTTTGACTGTAAACTTTCACTGAACTGAACCCAATGTTTGGACAAAAAAAAAAAAAAAATGGTAAGAAATCTTACTTTCACAGTAGCGTCGACTGACATCCGTCTTTTGCCGAGAGAAAACAAACACAAACCTGAGGTTCTGAGCAGACACAGTACTTAGAGTCAAACGTATTCAGAGTTCTGAACTCAACCAACTGAAACCATCTGGAAATGTCTCCACTGGAGCTGCTGCAGGACATTTAGCAGCCGAAGGTCAGCTACAGCTAGCACTGAGACGTGATGTCACTCCATCTCCGCAGTGGCATCTGACGTAGGTCCAAACGAAGATAACCGCGGAAAAAATACTGTACTTCAAAGTCATACAGTTTGTTAAACAAGTACACAAGACGGGGAAATGCTGGGAAACAGGAAGTTCTTAAGGCGGAGTCATCAGTTTGGGCTCCATCTTCTGGACATGGCCGGGACTGCAGGTTCTTTTTTTACTTTGGTTAAACAGTGACCCTGCCTTCATCCTGAGTGGGGAGGCAGGATGTGGGCGGGGCTCTGCCTTTGTCAGTGGCAGACGTTGATGAGCCATTCCAGTTTCTCCTGGTCGTTGCCCAGATTTGGATGATGCTGTTCAGTGCCTTGCTCAGAGGCAGGCTGACTCCACAGCCGCTGCGCGCCGGCTTTTCTGTTTCCCAACCTTTTGTCCAGGTCTGCGTTTGCCAGCTGGAATTACCGGCATCCCCTACCTACGCGGCTGGTAGCGGGAATGATGCGGAAAAGCGGTGGACGGGCTGGAGGAGGGAGGCGAGGGTGAGCAGGGAGACAGGCAGGCGGTGGCGGCGTCCTCGGCCTCCTCCAGCTCCCCCGCCCCCCCGTGGAGCTCCTGGCTGACGCTGGACTGCAGGGCAGCCGGAGTTAGCCACTCTTTGGGCAGGCAGCTCTGGAGGAATGCCACGCAGGAGCTGAAGTAGGCCAGACGGTTGACCCATCGGGGGATCTCCCTGCCACACAGGATCTGAGGGGGCGGGAGGGGGGGGGGCAAAGGAGGTGTGGGAAGAAGGAAAAGATGTTAATATAGCTGTCCCAGCAGCTGAGTCCAAATAATTTAATAATTAGCTCGCTGGATCGTCGGTCACAACTGAAGCGTCACATCTGTTCAGGCAAAGATGCGACGCCTAATATATCCACGAAAAATCTAAGATGGATGATCAGCCATTCCAACGATTCATGCTAACACCGCAGGACTCAGTAGAGGGCGGTGCCACCTGGTGACGATACTTCCACGTTTCACGTATGATCGATCATCATATGATATGTGTATAACATATGTAAATATACAGAGTAAATGTTAAATGTATGGCTTTTTGACCAGCAGAGGTCAGTAAAGCACCTCATCGTGACTTTATCTTCTTCAGTTTGTGCGACTGTTCTCCGTCACACGTCGTGTGTTAGATCAGGAGTTTTTTTCTCATGACCTCAGTCGGTAGCATTGTTGCTAATCGTGTGATGTCCAGGGTCACATGACTACATACATTTGCTGCATTTGTCTCAATGACATCACGCCTTCAGATCTAACAGTGAGCCCAGAGGAGGGGGGGGGTCGACGGGGGTGGGGGCTCCAGAACAAAGAGGTCCAAATCAAGACCCAACTTTAAAACTCGACATTGTTTGTGCATGTTTTCATGTTTGTGTCTATGTGGGTGTGTGTGTGTGTGTGTGTGTGTTAGCAGGCTGTGCATGTCTGGACTTGTATCAGTGTGTGTATGTGTGTGTCAGTGTGTCCTTTAATTCCAACCTCAAGGCTGAACTCTAAGACGCTCTGCTCATTAGTCACACCAGGATAAGCTGCTCAGGAGACACACACACACACACACACACACACACACACACGTATCTGTTACCTTGAATTTACCTCAAACACCTGACTGTCATAAATCCCCCTAATTTGTGAAAAACTGGTTTTTAACAACATTCTACCAAACAGCAGAAGGAAGGTGTGTAGTACTTCCATCGATGAGCCACCAGAGGGCAGATATTTTTACATTTAGCCTGAGACCAAAAAGCTGCTCAAAGAAACAAACACAACTAAGTTTGTTTAACAGTTCATCTTTTTAACACTTGATGCTGTTGTTTTTAAATTAAATTATTTATTTTTCTGAACTGAACCTTTAAACAACCCAGTTCGACTGTAACTTCCCTCTGTGGTTTAACACATTTTTTTAAACATTTCCTCTAACGCCTTTTAATAATTTAATTTACATTAACACTTTCAAACTCATATGTGCTGCCGCTGTGTCTGATCGGCGTCGGGCGTGTCGGTGTGATGAGAGTTTAAATGGGTTGAAACTGGGTTGGAGGCAGAAGTGTGTTTCCCAGAGTAATGACTCCTTGTGGTCACTTTAACGGATTGCAACTAACAAACTTAAAAGAAATCTTGAGGTGGTGTTGGATTTGTATTGGAGTGAAGTCTTTCTAACCTTCTGCGCTCTTTGTCTCCCTCTGTCTGTGAGAGTGAACACTGACCTCTGACAGTGCTGAGGAGAAGTGGTTGCAGTTCTTGTGCATGAGGTGGTAGGCGTTGCCTTTGTACTCCTTCCCCATCTCCTCCACGATCTTCTCCACGTCCTCCTCTGTGAAGTCGGTGCTGCCCAGGACGATGGCTTCTCTGAGGAGAGACCAACGAAGAAACGTCACAAACGTTTCCACGGTTCATAGTTTTAACAAACAGATGAGAAGATTCAACAGAATGAAAATGTTATAAATGTCTTCTTGGACCTGAGTTGACCTACTGACCTTCATACAGACGGACTAGTGACCTGTGTGAAGGAGGCACGCTCCAGTGTACTGTATGTGTGTAACTGCAGGTCAGTGAGTGTGTGAGTGTGTGTGTGTGTGTGTGTGTGTGTGTGTGTGAGTGTGTCAAAGCCACAGGGCAGATGAACTAGAGCAGAATTAATACAGAGCAGCACAGAATCGACGAAGAAGACGACGAAAAAACACCAACACACGAAAACAGCAGCGTCTAGTGAAGAACTCGACAGACTAGGAGCCAATTTAGTCCTAGAACTGTTTAATATTAGTTTGGCTTTAGCCCACAAAATCATTATAGTCAAATGAACTTAAATAATATTCAACTGAGAAGTGTCGCAGTAATGACAGTATTACAGTATTTTGCTAATGTTTCTGTCTCTGTTCTTTCGTCAGGTTTATACTCGTACGTACACACATCATTATTTTCACCCTTACTTGAACTTAAAGGTGTCGCCCAGTTCAGTTGCATCCCCCGGTGTAATCTCAAAGATCCCTGAGAACGGGTAGGGGTGTCCGCCGTAGGCAAACTCTGGAGGCAGAGCAGAGAGAAACACGTCAGTCAGAAAACACCGAGACGTTCAGTGTATGGTCGGGGCAGACGACCTGACAGGTGGGAGGAGGGGGTGGGGGGGTGGTCCAGTGTGTGTGGGGGGAGCCTCACCTCGGCCGTAGACCTCGATCCCTGAGTGAAACACCCCGATGCCCAGAGAGCTGGTGAACTCATTGATCCAGTACTGGAACAACAAAAAGGTTTTTCTGTTTACACACACACACTGAACGCATCACTGTGTAATGACAAATAATACCAGCACAAAACAAAGATTTTTTTTATTTTTATAAAATGATTCTGAATAGCTGACACCATTGATTAAAAATATATTCAACGGCAGAATGAAGAAGAAATGAAAACACTGCTGTGACATGAGGTCTGTGTACAATCACACTCTCTTGATGTTCACACACATTTTTACATTTACAATGCAAGTCTAGTGGTGGCAAAGCGGCACTGCAGTTCCCTGACTCCTGCGTGCTGGAGATGGTTGCCACACCTCAGCGTTAGCTCAAGAAGATGTTCTTGGTGTCGCTCGCTCAACGGTTCAAAAGCTCTGACAACTGACTGACTTCAAATAAGGGAAGGTTCCAGGTCTGAATGAAGGAAGTGACATCAGAACGGGCCTCACGCTGCTGACTCATCCCGGGGGTTAAGATCCCCCTGATGTTCACAGGAAAGTACACACACACAAAAAACGTCACCCAGCGTTCAAACTTCCTAAAATCACCCTCCTCAACAACAGGGCGGCGTTGCACAACAACAAGCGTGTGTGTTCATGAATGAAGTAAAAACATGAGCCAACAAATATGAAAGAACAGACAGGAAGTCGCAGCGACACGCCTGGGAATTTAATCATCAACTTCATTCTGAAGAATGGGGTTTGGAGTAAATCCATGGACTAAAAAGGTCACATTTTAAAACTGTTTCTCTGACAGTTTTAGTTTATTTAATCTAAGTATTGGAATGATATTTGGTATAGGTTTGTAAAAAAAAAAGGATTAGTGTGGAGACGACCCTAGTTATGACATAGTTAATAATATACAGTATGGAGGTGTAACTGTGCTGTGTAGTCCACTGCTGTAAGGTGTGACATCACAACAACGCCCGGAGCCAAGGCCATCACTGCCACGGCTCTGAAGTCTTTTCCTGAGCCCGGACACGTGCTTCCATCTTGTAAAGACAAATGAGAAATCAGACCTTCAGCATAGTTCTGCTCAAGTATTGAACGTCCAGCCACAGTTTTCCACAGACACAGCCGTCAGAAGGCAGGCAGACAGACAGGCAGACCGGTGGTGTGCAGATAATAACAGCGTCTCATCACAGCAGCGCCCTAATGCACTCAGAGCTGGCCAGGAAATCCACTTAAGGAGAGCTGGGAGTGGGACACAGGGGGTGGGGGAGCGACGCAAGAGGAAAACTGGTCCTGATCTGAACAGATCTTTCTGAAAGACGTGACAATCTGCATCTGCCTTCTGCAGTGACAGGGTTTAGAGTTGGCGGCCCTTATCTGGTCTTTAAGGTTTCCTGTTCTCTTCCTCTCAACCAACCGACTGACCAACCAACCAACCAACCAGTAACTGAACCGTTTAGCACTGGACAGAAAAGGATCTTATGAAGGTCATTTATTATCACAGAACAATAAAACATTAGTGTCGTCGTCAGTATTTAGCTCATCCATCTGGAACTGGAACTGGAACTGACCCGTTATCTGATTTTTTTTAGAATAACTAGGATCAGGTGAGCGTCTGGACTGTGACAAACACCTTGGACTGATGTCTTCTGAGGAGCTATTCAAACCGGGATCGAATGGCGACTATCTATTTCCATTGGCCAGAAGCCATGAATGAATGTGTGTCCATAGTTTGACTTTATTAGACCTGCAGTATTTACCCTCCACCACACCTGGTGTCCAACAAACCCACCAGCCAATCAGACACTGAGCCACTGCATGTGTCACACGGTTGAGAGTCCATCAGCAGAACATGTTTTATGACGTTTCTTACAGGGCTCACATTTGAACGCACAAATCAATACACAGGAAGTGGAGTAATGAATGAATGAAGGGAGGACTGGATGGACAGCAGCCATTGGATCATGTGTCTGACTGAGCAGTGCTGCAGATCCGTCCTACAGCAGCTGGAATCTACAGAAATATCTAAAAAAAAAATTCTAAACAGTGCAGAGATGAATGTGCACAGTAGTTCTAAAAAAAAAAACAAATTCTAGACAGTGCAGAGATGAATGTGCACAGTAGGACAAGTGTGAACTGCAACAGTTTGACATGTTCAACAGACCAGAGATAAGAGTTCTTCCTCAAGGGTCTCAGCTAATGTGGACAGCAAGTGAAGTGAAACAAGAGAAAGGAGAAGTCATCATGGGGGGAGGAGAGAAGAAAGACATGAGATAAAAAAAAACCAGATGGGCCGATAGAAATCATCATACAGGAGTTATTTTAGTTTTGGAAACAGAGCAGGAGACGCTAACATGCACACACTGACACGTGAGCACCTGAGGAGCAGTGGCGTTTGTAAGTGAACCCTCCAATCACAAGACTAACCGTTCAACCGCTCGGCCACAGGCCGCTGGGATTTTACCAGTCAAACATTTTTGTAATCGAATTGAACAAATCATCAAGGAAGAAAAAGAACTTTAGACTGTCTTCTCCTCCAAATATACAGTACAAGACACTGAAACATTACAACAGTGTGTAACTGCTCATTACAGTTATGGTTACTGGTTATTAACATCTAAAGGTCATCGTTTAGATTTAATTCTGCTCATGGATAAATCACATGTTTGTCTCGTGATAAAAAAACAACATCAAACTGCAGTAAATCTTAGAAAAGATGGGTCAGATATTCCTGATACTTTGACTGTGGAGTGACTGAATGGCTAAAGCGTAACATTTAAGTGTGTGTGTTTGTGCACATGGCCGTAACATTCCAACACATTCCTCATTAAGCATCCTAATAAGCGAGATAATATGTGATGGTCAGCATATCCAGCTGATTTGACCGACCCACTTCTTGTAAACAAAGTCAACTTCAGGGTCGGGGACTGATGTGTGACACTACACAAAATAGTAAAAAAAAAAAAAAAAAAGACATGTAGGTTGCTTAGGTATCTAATGTCTGAGTAAATGTAGTGGATCATTAATATTCAATGTGTGTGACTTGAAAGTGCTGTCTGGGTCACAACAGTATATACAGCCCTGGTGTCAGGTTGCCTTACACATTTAATAATGTATAATAATAATAATAATAATAATGTATTAGTAGTAAAATTATTATTATTCTTAACTACAGAAATATACACATAGGTTTGTATTTTATTTTGAAATGTTGACTAGTCTTAGACAGAGGCACGGTGGTCACCAGACTCTTATTTACTGACATACCGTTACCATCCATATTAACCTAATAAAACTCAAATGCTTAGACCTCTGGTCTGTGATGATACATGTATGATCTATCAACACAAGATCGCCCTTTATACGTAATCCACCCAACACTGAATCAATATTGATCAATGATTCATCAACAGAGCAGTCGATTTCAACAACACGACCCCCCCCCCCCCCCCAACATACATCCTTACCCAATCACTCTGACTCAACCTCTGCATGGTGACAACATAATGACTCAAGTCTGACCTCTGTCTTATTCCTAAAGCCAGACATGTACATGCAGCCTCCAGGCACAGCGTCTGCAGGGTGAAATTTCACATCCACCTGTGGTTTCACATCAGGGTGGTTTACAAGAGAACTGAAATTCCAGAAGGTGGAAACAAAATGAATAACCGAAAAGTAAACAATAATTAAAAAAAAAAAAGAAAAAAAGAAACGGCTCCTATTTGTCTCTGATCTCCAGTCACCTCCTAATACTGAAGCGTGTCTTGACAGGAAGACATTCAGACCGTATTGTTTTAATGCACTAACTGGTCCGGAAAGTAAAGAAAAATCTAAGACAGAGCATTAACTATTCATTTTTGTCTATAAATTTAAGATCAAGTGGAATCTGCCTCAAAATAATCAAAAACAAGAAGTTTTTAGTTTGGTAACCGATTAAGGAAGCAGCAACTGTAAATTGGTTAAAACATTTAGTTTTTAGTTTTTGTAACCGATTAAAGCAGCAGCAACTGTAAATTGGTTAAAACATGTGATTAATTCTAACTTTTACTTTTTTGATCATATTTGACCACGTTCTTAAACAGCATGTATTTATGTACCAGATGTTTATTCAATATTTAAATATTAACGCTGAGTTTCACTGCACTTATCAGCGTGGAACTCCTTCTGCTAACCACTTTAGCATTGTGCATTTTTGAATAAATGAACAGATGGATAGTTGACACAGAATTTTAATATGTGCCGAATTTCTCGGTGCTTTGTGCCCATTCTGAACATATGGCTCAGTCCTCGACTAGAGTTCTTTACAGTCGATTACCGTCTTTTACCGTAGAATTCCTCATTTTACAATACAGTTTCTCTTTGGGTGGAAAAACAATAGCAGGGCTGCGTTCACTTACAGTAAACCTTAGAGAAAAATAAGTTTGTTTTTTCTTTAAAACACACTGTGTATCCTTTTACTTACCATATCATAAACATTCAAGATGATCGGCTCGTTTGCCATCACTGGAAGTAAGGTTTTTTTCTTCTGCCCCTACGTCCCTTTCTTTCCTCTGGGTCTTCTCCAAACGCCCCCTACTCCTCCTTCCGTTTGGTGCGAATCCAACTCTTATAAATAGACCCTCCGTTTTCCACAACAAACGCTTCAGTTCGACAACTCCGCTTTAAAACTCGGCGTAAGATCGTTTAAGGTCCGAGGTTTTTTGTTACTGTCCAACATCTGACCGACTTAGTCCCAACCGCCAGCGGTACGAGAGAAAGAATAGCGGAGCTTTCCGCTCGTCAAGACAGAAGCCGTTCAGCTACACGGTCGAAATGAAAAAAAAAAAAGACTTTCTATAGGGATATTTTCTTCCACGGGCGTCGTTAACGCGGAAAAACCGTAATATAATCCCCTTAGTTAGTCCTTGTTTAATAAAAACGAGTAGCCTCTGACATCGTTAAAACGTTTCTTCCCTGAAAACAATGACTTATAGCTGCCTTATTTGCTAATGGTAGCTGTTGAGCTGGTACACAGGATGCAACTGCTGGGAAAATTTTGAGAGTAGGCGAAATGAGCGGAGCGATGACCTCAGCACTCGATTACTCGGCCTTTCATTGTACTGGGAGATGTAGTCCTATCGTGAAAGGCCAGCGCGTGTACACGTTTAACGGTTCGTTTGCGGGCTGGGATATTCAAATCTTCAGGTTTGAATGTTTTAGCATGCGTGAAAATATAAATATTGTGACGTAAATAGTGTGACGTAAGAGTACGCGTTTCGGATGCTTAACAGGCTGCGGCTCGGACTGAACAGACCGTCTACTCTCAACACAGATGTGCTCGATTTACTTAATCAGTTGGGAGTAATACGACTGGTGAGTGACGTCACGCGTACAAAATTGTAAGCGTCAGTTTTATGACGTTATATCCAAGTATAAAGCTGCGTTCCAGAAAGCTAGGATTTAGAACTTATTCCACTGAAATTGTTCTCAGTGTGAGCTCAACGAATACCAACAAAGTAGGAAAAAAAAACATGACTCGTGTAATATTTGGGTTGTTTTTGAAGAGCAACCATTCAACAACCGCAAGATAACTCATATTTACGTCCTCTAGAATTATCTGTTACCTCCAATGATACACTTGTACTAGAATGATCTGTTACCTCCAATGATACACTTGTAAAAATGCAAAAATGTTATTTAAATATTTATTTAAAAGTGTGTTACAATTGGCGTTAACGTTGTTCTGTGACGTCACGCCACGATTGTCCTCGTCTTCTTTAACAGGACTTTGAGTGATATTCCAGTCCAGACAGAGACAAAGACACTACACACATAAAAATACATGTTTTTTTAATAGTCGAGTGATATTCCAGTCCAGACAAAGACACTACATACATAAAAATACATGTTTTTTTAATAGTCACTGTTAGCATCATTTGTTTGAACTTTATGCAGCTTTTGGGCTGCACAAATCTGTAGCAGGTGCACTTATGTCGTCTTTGAAGTCCTCGAAACCAGAAGAAGAAGAACCAAAAGAATTTCAGAATTTCTCTCCTCAGTTTGGCTCACAGAGCCTTCACACAAACTTCCTTTTCTTCTTCTCTGGAAAGAAACTCACAATCCTTCACGTTCATTTTCACCCAGCACCTCCATGAGCGCCTCCTGATTGGAGAACTCCTGCAGTGAGGAGTTCATCTCTTCCAGCAGATCTTGGCCAATCATGAAGCTCTTGATATCATGCACCGTCATACCGATCCGGTGGTCTGTGATACGGTCCTGGGTGAAATTGTAAGTGCGGATCTTCTCGGACCTCCCCCTGGTGCCGATCTGCAGGAGGAACACGGATGTCAAAATGACAACAACACCGAGCACCTGAACATCATATTTGGTTCTACGACACATCCTGTGTCTCGCCGCCTCCTCACCTGTATTTTACGCTGATTGTAGCGTTTGCTCGTCACCTCTTCTAACTTTATGGCGTACAGTTTGGCTCTGAGAGCCTTCATGGCATTCTCCTTGTTTTTCAGCTGAGACCTTTCCTTCTGGCACTCTGCCACCACACCTAAGAAACACAAACACACACTTTCATGGTCACACCACACCCTGACCTGCAGGGGGAGGTACTCTGCACTTTATGCATCTTATTACAGTGTTAGTTACCTGTGGGCAGATGGACGATCCTGACTGCACTGTCCGTGGTGTTGACATGCTGTCCTCCAGCTCCACTGGCCCTTTTTGTCTCTATTTTCAGGTCCTTAGGGTTAATGGTGAGTGAGATCTGACAGGAGGATATGATCAGTTTAATAAATCAAATCAATGTTACATCAAGAACAGTAAATTGTCACAGTAAAACCCCACACGTTGGCTCACTCACTCTTTGTGTGCATTCATTCATTTGTTACATGAACGGTACCTCAGTGGGTTGGGGGAGTACAGCCACAGTCATGGTGCTGGTGTGCATTCTGCCTTGTTTTTCAGTCTTGGGAACCCTCTGCACTCGATGAACTCCGGCTTCAAACTTCATTCTCTTGTAGCTTTCTGAGCCACTGATACTGACTGAGGCGTGTCGTAAGCCACCTAGTGGAAGGTGATGAAAGAAAAAAAACTTAACTCTAACAAGTATT
>NC_024318.1:3312116-3350903 GCF_000523025.1 Cynoglossus semilaevis
TTCCATAAGAATTGGTGTTTTAATGCGGGATTTGCTGCCCTCTAGTGGCAACTCAAAATTATTGCAATTTCTTAACCATGCCAACTAAATATGCACTAAACGAATTCAAATTCATGGAGTGCTTGAGAAATGGCATCTCAATGAGACAAATGACTTACATCTGGTATTGACAGCTAAGATTTTTTTCATACAAATAGAAAAAAAGATCACTGACCTATCTCACTGGGTGCATTCTCCAGGATTTCAAAAGTCCAGCCATGATGCTGAGCAAAACCCTGGTACATGTCAAACACCTTCAAAGTGAAACAAAAAACTTAATTTTGCTACAATTTGTTTCTTTTTATTACCATCTCTTTTATTCATACAAAGTACGACAGTATTCTGTACCTCGGCAGTGAAGAGCATGGCCTCCTGACCACCAACACCAGCTGTGACCTCCAGAACCAGGTCACTCAAATCAGCCTCCTCTTCAGGGACCAACTGATCCAAGATCTGCCATTGAAGCATCAGAGAGGTGACATTAAAACAAAACATTTAGACTGTCACGAAATGTATTTATTTATTCATGTTAAAGTAGATATCCCACATATGTACCTTCTCTCTCAGATCTTGTATATGTTGTAAACACTCTTCTTTTTCCAGCTCAGCCAGTTCCTTCAGGGCAGGGTCTTCATCCATCAGAGAGAAAAAAACAAAGAAACAAATGCTAAATACTAATAACTGTGACTTTGTAAGAGTAGAGGTTAACTGAGTACATTGTTTTAAATGTATAAAGGTTGTTAAAATGTTGCGAGGAAGCTGACCTTTAAGCAGCGCCTCATTCTCAGCCATCTCTTTATATTTGGTGTCCAGCTCCATAATGTTCTGGATGAGTGGGACCATCTGGGACAACTTGCTCCTCCTGGTCCTCATTTCCTCCTCTCTGCACTGCTCCTCAGCGCCACCGTGGTTGACAGCCTGTAAACACTGGTTGTACTCCGACTGTATTTTCTTCAGGTGCTCCTGCAGAGACTTCCGTGCGAAAAGCTCATCCACGGACAGTAACTTGGCCCCCAGTAACGGGGCACTGGTGTGGAGTGTTCTTGTGGTTCTGGTGTAACAACCATTGTGGAATTGAATAGTGTGTTTGGGGAATTTTAGTGATCTTAGAAAGCGGTGTTTAAACCTATCACAGAAGAACAATTTCGCATTTGGAAAACCCACCAGGGCTCTCCTGCAAAACATCGTATAAACTTAGCTTTAGGTTTGACTCAAACGAAGCTATTACATGGACTCATAAGCCCTGACCTGGACATGACGTCATTGTTTGTAAAAGAAGCCTACAACTAAACTACAAATTATCATGATTTTAACCATTTCAGAAGCAATAACTGAAATTAATATTTCTCACTGATTCACGTAAACACAAACTATTGCTCACCGTGACCTCTACAGAAAAGGGAAAACTTCTATGGATAAAAATACAGTCTTGTTCAAACTTCTATGGATAAAAATACAGTCTTGATCCAGCATAACAAACTACATAAGGAAGTAATTTTCCATACATAATGTCTACGTTTTGGCTCATATAATATATTTACTATATCCACGCACTTATACAAATAGAAACTATAAATAACTATAACACGGCTCCTACGAATCGGGGTTAACTCATAACTCTTCGACAAATTGTGTATAAAATTCCTGTCAGAGTTAAAAAGAAATGCATCGTTCCTTTTCCACCTTCCTTATGGAGGCCGCCATGTTGCAAAACATGCGCATGTGCACTATAAACCCATTCTTTGGTATTTCACATGTGGATGCCACCACCGTTTGGCTCATTACTGCCATCAATTGGTGACACGTATACAATGAACATTTGAATTTCTAAGGGACAACTAAAGTTTTAGTGTTTGGACAACATAATGTATATTTTATTATATTGAAAATGATATGATGTTGACAGATTTATTCTTAAGATATTGCAAACTGAGCTTTTCCTTTGGATTGAAAACAGGTTTGATCCAGGGACTGTCATTGAACTAGTGTTATACATTACCATATAAAAGCACATGGTGCTGGGTGAGCACCACCCCCCGGAGCACGCTGTAACTGTCTTCATTTTTTTCAATCCCTTCTTGTCTTTCACTGACCTGATGTTTTTGGCTCTCACCGGATTTCTCTGGAATGTTTTGAAAATGAAGTTGAAAAAGTCAACCACGATTTTCTTGCTTTTGTTTTCTCATCACTCACAACCAAAACTTGACTGTAATGACAAATTAAACGTTACATCTAATCTGCTACCACCTCCCCCAACCACCATTCTCCTCTGTCAAGTTTCAATGAAACAGACGCTTCACAAATTCCAGGCAGGGGTGTGAACTTAACTGACCTGTGAAAGACTGGTCTTTTTTCCCTCCTAAACAGTGGGGGTTCTTGCAGAGAGTAAATACTAGATGCTTCGTCCCTTCTCATGTTTGCTGTTTTCTTTGACAGTAAATACTGAATGAGAAGCTTTATTTGTCGTTGCACCTTTGCACCCAGTGGACAACCAACACCATCTGTGCTGCACAGGGAATGAAAATATTATTGAAATAATAATTGGCTATTGTATGCATTTTTTATGTAAGTACATTGTACCTTTACCAACAGTTTCGAAACTGGATTGTAATGTTTTATTCTTTATAGCTATTATCTTTTTATAATCAGTTTATAAATCATTCTTCAGTAAAACGTGTTAAGTAAAGTGACTTTCACAACACAAAGTTGTTGTAGACTAAGTTTCTGTTTTGCGTGCAATACAAAATGATGAATGAAATAAAAAACATTATTTAACTGAAAATCACAATCTATCATAAAGCATGGGCGGCTTTTGCAGTTAGTAGACAATGGCTTCCGTTTGCCGTAACTACAGATGAACAATTTCTCGAATAATTTTATTCTCCTGCTTTGTGCTATTTTGAAAAATATGTTTGATGTTATAAAAAGTATTTAATTTTTTTTTTTTACTGATTTTTATTAAGTACGTATTCTTATAGTTTACCCCGTCCCCTCATCTACATCCGGTTGGGGGAGTTAAAATTGTGACGTCACATTCACGTCGTAAACGTACAGACTTCAGAAACTGGGCTCCCATTGGTTTACCTTTTAAAGGGACATGGTTACTCTTCGCCGTGATTGGTATTCCGCTTTTTCCGCCGCGATTTAAATGTAACAGCCTGCAACTGGCGGACTTTCCACAGTTGGATATTTTATCTTTGGTTGTACGGGTCTGAGGCGCATGTATTATGAACATAGAGGCCGTCTGCTGTAGAGAAAAATACTTGCAAAACAGCGGTAAGTGTTATATCTGAAACTTTTCACTTTTTCTTTTGTCGAACACTCGATATTTTAGCCTTGTTAGCTCACTCGTGTATTCGTCACCTACCATTGTCAGTAATGGATTAAACCCGTCAAAACCAACGTTTATGATGGCAACAAACAAAAAAAAGTAGTGCTTCAGCTAATAATTATATTTGACATTTGAATTATTAACACAAGGAAACCCATCCGTTTGAAAAGTAACGACAGTAGTGACATGGTGGTGTCATTGCAAGGAGTGTCATTGCATATATTTAACATACTTTCTCGTTTGTTCTTGTTAAAGTTGAATTAAAGTATTAATTTTGTAATGCATTGTTAGGTGAGGTTATTTTAGAGTTTAATGATGACGGTCAGTAAACGCAACATTGGAGCCCTGCGCAAGCGCCGTGATCTTTTTTTGGGCGCCTTCACTGTTCTTTCAAATTCATGCGTAAATTCCCGCTTTCTGTTAGATGCCCATCTCTTTCCGTAAGCGCCGTGACTGTTTGTTTTATAAACTTAGTCATTTTAAGAATTACAAGCTGCATCATTTCAACATTCTACTATTCACGCTACGAAATAAACACAGTACGTGCGTATAATAAAGTTTAGCCACTGTGGTGTGACACTGAACTACACGCACGACGTTATAAAACAAATGTATACAGCAATTTAAAGTAGATGTTTGCAGCGATTTAAAGCCAGTGTCTAAAACATTTTTACAAAAGGATGGAATAGATAATAACTTAAATGCAACTGGAATCTGTCCACGTCACTGATACCACATTTCCGCCAAATTCACATCGCGCCAAAATCTTAACTTAAACATGTTTAATATTATAACACATGATTATACAGTCGATGTGAAAGCTCATATGTGTGTGTGTGTGTTGTTGTTGTTGTCATGTACTGGTGAATGTTGTGAATGAATATGTAGTAGCTTTTGTTATACTGGTGTTTGATAGTATAGATGCCAGGCATACAGCGTGTATTATCTCTGTGCATGAGATATTGTATTAACTGGGCTTTTATTATCTATACTTTTAGACTATAATGTGTAATAAATATGAAATAGGAAGGGCTCTGCTACTTTTTGTGTTCTGGTTTATTACCTTGTTCTAATGAAAGGGTTCCCCCCCTTTTTAACAAACTTTTACGCACAATATTTTACTTAAGTTTAGAAAGAGAAAAGAAAACAGTAATATAGACCTTAAACTAATTTAAGAAAAGAAAACACAGTAATATAGACCTTAAACTAATTTATCATTAAATTTGACCAATATTTTATTATCATTTCATCTGAGGGTTATCTGAAACAGGAAGTCTCTAACAAACTACTATATTAAAACTTATTTCTAACTAATTTTGAGTCACTTTTCTGTGTTATTTGTTATATTATGACAAAATCATTATTGGTTATCACATGATCTTTGTTTGTCTTCCTTAAAGCCACAATGAAATGCCCTCGTTATGATGTCACCAAGGCCCACAGCCCGCAGAAAAACTCAGCTGCTGCCGCGGCTGCAGACTCTCAGGTGCTCCGTCTCAAACCACCCTCTCCGTTGAAGGAACCCTCTCCCGTCAAGCCTTCATGTCCGCCTACCGGAGCCACCACGGTGGTGTTCTCCCTCAATGACGTCACCAAACCCTCGTTCAACAAGGAGAACAGTGCCAACAGCGGGCACGACAGGACTGTAGATGAAGGGTTTGAAGATAGTGGATATCTGTCGCTGCACAGCAGTCAGATTGAGGAGCACCATGGAGATGAGGAGGACGGAGGTAACACCCAGGGTAGAACAACGGCAACCTCACCTGTTCGAAGGGAAAAGCCACGGACGCCTAAGAAATCCCCCAAGTGCCAGAGTGGTGTGGTCTCCACATCTGTCCTGGGGGCTGTCTGCACTCCTGTGGAACATCACAGACGGAGACTGCTGTCGTCCACACCGTCTCATAACAGCAGTTACGCCAACCTGCCTATACTGAACTTCGAGAGGGCAGTCTGTGAAGAGCTGGCCAAGGGATACCGGCAAACTAAAAGGTTAGAGTTTATGCTTCTATTTTGAAAAACAATTTCCCCATCGTATTTAAAATGACCGGTATGATGTTGGTCTGTATTTAGTGTCAGAATGAGTTTAACGTGTTTTATTTTTGTGTGTTTCAGGTACGACTGGAGTGTTGTTGACAAACTGGCCGAGGAGCATCATCTGGACCGGGTGATCGGGGGTCGGATGGGCTGCGAGTTTGTTGATGTTTTTTCATCCCTGATGTGCAGAAGTATGAAAATCATCCTCGCTGACATTCTGGCTTTGCTGGATGACATGGACCTGTTGAGGTAAATAAACAGAAGGACACAAAAGTGTTAACTGAAGGATGACAGGCGTCAGCTAAGACGCAGTAAATGACACCACCAGAACTTTAACATTCCTGTTTTTTGTTTTGTTTTTTTTATTCGTTCGCTCATTTTACAGCTGTAGGAAAGTCAGCAAGACGTGGAGACGGATCATTGATGGAAATGCTAAGGCCTTTAACAGATGCCAAAAGGCTGAGGAGAAACTCAAGGTGAGAACACAAACCAAAGTCTAAACCAGGATACTCCCATTGAAGACATTCTTCTCCGAAGATTGGGAAAAAAAACAAAAACTGACTGAAGTCTTTTCTCCGTTTGTTTTTCAGGGGTCAGAGAACTCTTTGAAATCGTCTGCTCTGACCAGAGACGTGACGATACCCAGGGTGGTGTTTTCCAGCCTACAGAGACGTGCCACCACGACTCCACTAGCAGCCGCATCTTCCTCTTCCTCCTCCGTGAACTACAGAGTCACCAGGCAAACTACATCCTGCCAGAAGACCCCAAGACACAACTCTCAAAGTACACGCTTTCAGGATTTCATGCAGGTGAGTGTTTGGATATGAAGCAGTGTCTCCCATCAATGCCAGAGGCTGTGGTGGCCTCAGCTGACGACCACTGGTGGTACACGTACCACAGTTTTAGAACTGTTCTAATTAAAACGAATTAACACACACCATGAAGTGACGTGCTGTGATCTCAGCTCTAACTAACCTGCATCTGTTCGTTCCGTTCTCTCCAGGCTGCCACCGGTCTGAAGCAGCACGAGTCTCTGCGCTCGTGCAAACGCTGCGGTTCTCCTGCCACGCATTCCACGGAGACGCAGAGAGCCAAGTGCACTCGTCCCAGCTGTATGTTCGACTTCTGCACCTGCTGCATGGAGGCCTTCCACGGCTCCACAGCCTGCAGAACAGTGCAGCCCAAGTCCGACTTCCTCGGCTTCAAAACCACACCGATCCTACCCGGAAGTGCCCGCAGCAAAAGAAACCTCCGACGCCTGTGACAAGTTCACTTCATTTATTATTAGTTTTTAAAGTTGTTTTTCTGTTTTAACAGACACTGAGTGTCCTTCACTGTACTGTGTGTGTTCAGACATGGACACAAAATGGAGGTTTTATATATATATATATATATTGAAAAAAACCCGCAGCAAAGCACTTCATAAAATCAAAACAGGGACAATCAGAGAAATCGTCCTCAGGTCAAAAATAGTTGTTGTCTGTAAGCAACAAGAGAATCTGAGGTCCACAGAAAAGAAATGCTGACTGCTACACTTGTACGTGTTTTTATTTTGTTTTAAAAATGAAATGGCTTTAATTTGTGCAATGTCCTTTTAAACAGTATTGTGTACATGTATATATTTAAATGTATATTTTTGAATAAATGTTGACTGTCTTTAAAGGTTCTTTAAATGTGCTGTAAATGTAAATACATGAACATCTAAAACCTAAGACTGTTTCGTTGGTCTTTATTTATTCACCGTCATGTCCCGGCTTATTTCGCTAGAGGGCAGCATTGTTTTTGGCGTCTATTGGAGTAAAATACTTTGGAACGTGATTCTTTTGTCTTAAAAGAGTTTTGGCAAATTACTTTATATCTCAAGGTAATATTTTTTGTTGCGCTTGTATTTAGACATTTGACTCTACTGTTATTGTATTTAGCTTCACAGCTATCAACGCTAAACTCATGGACATTTTGAATAAGCTAATGTGCATCTTGCTTGTATTTTGGCTAATACTTGGCTACTTTTAAAACACATCGACTCCAGTTTAAATTAATTTCTACCATAACTCTACTAATCTACATTTAGACTCAGACTTGGATATACTAACACTACTGTAAATGCCCTATCATAGTTCATATTTAGTTGGTCATATCGTTAGCCTAGCGTTAGGCTAGGCTAACGATACGGGTGGTGGGGGGAGCTGCAGCCAATCCCAGTGCTGGAGAACTGTCCACACTGACTGTGGGCGGGGATACATGCTGACACCCATTATGTACTGTAGTAGATTTATAATTATTTTAAATCTTTGCTTATTGATAAAACGTAAATAAATAAACACGTTTTTTGATAAATAAAATGCTCATCATGTGACAGGTCACATGACAGTACTCACCTGAAATATTTGACCTCACTAATCAGCCGTGCACAGCTGCAGTACGTATATCAGACAGCAGGGTTTTTAAAAAATGAAAAGTAAATAATAATGTTTTATATTTTGCAGACTTTGTGAAATTTCACTACTATATTTCAGCCATACAGACATAGAGACGTTTGTTTGTTCAACTATTCCAGACACAAGAAGCTGCTGGAGGCAGTTACCACATGGGGCAAAGAAAACCAAACAGAAAACCTGGGTTTTACTCCAAGATCTGTACGACTGGGGACAACAAGGACTGAGAACACCAGAGGTATGTGGCTGTCAGTGCATGGGATTTTTGTTCATTGGGTGTGTTGCATTGTACTTGCAATAACATTTGAGCATGAAATAAAACTGTCTGAAAACATTGTGATGTTAACATCCAGGCTAGTTATTCCATTTTAGGAAACTTTTTTTTTAGTTTTATTACTGTCAGAACTCCGTGTCCTCAGACGTGACAAAAATAGCCTCAGTCTTGTTGTGGTTTGTTTGGGTGAGTTATGGAGAGAATCAGTGACATTAGACGGGAACCTCTGACATTTGCAGCCTGACCCATTTGTCTCCTGTCTCCCCCTGCCCATGCCCCGCCCCCTCCCTGTGCAACAGCAGAGATGATGTCATAACGACACTTGCTGTTACGTGTGAATTATGTTCACGTCTTGTTCAACACGACTTCCTGTGACGTTGAAAAGAAAAAAAACCTGTGGAAGAGTACAGTTAGGAAAAATCTTTCCTTTTGGGATTTGAACCAACATCCTTTGATCACAAATCCGACCTCTCCTAGACAACGCTTTCTACCTGATGGCGTTCAAAAAACCCCTGAGGTCCAACCTGAGCTAACAGGAAAAGACAGAGTGGTTGAGGGTGAACGACAGGTGGAGCAGCCTCACACTGAACATGTAAGAAAATGTCATGACGATGGAACTAAGTGGGTGATTTTGTACAGCGTCAGCCGTCACTGCTGCTGATGAATCCCTTCTCTGGCCTTTTCCTCTCCCTCAGAAACACAGCATCATTTATCGGGCAGATTTATTGATCTGCTGCTGCAGCGACACACGGCTCCACCGCCGTCACAGCTTCTCCTAATTGTGAAAGTCATTAGAGGTGGCTTCCACCTGTGTGTGTGTGTGTGTGTGTGTGTCAGTGAGTGTCGAACACAGTGTAGTAATGACGTTCACAGATGCCATGCCACAGTTTTAAAGCTTTAACTCGTCACTGCATCTTTTTAATTTTTTTTTTTTTTGTCACCTCTCCCGGCACATTACAGTCTGCTCATCATCCAGAGTTTCCACTTTTTGCATGAGTAGTTTTTTTGAGCCTAAAGGCGGAGGAAGAACAGACAGGCATGGAGCTGCAGTGAAACAGAGCAACGAGTCGATGGCGTCAGTCTAGTAGAAGTAGAACTTTTGTCTCATTCAGGTTCTGGACTAAAATAAAATAATAAAAAAACAAAAACAGAAAATGCACAAAAATAGGTTTTTGTAGAAAACATAAATGAATCACTTTCCCCTGAATAGAAAGAGATTTACTAACATTGGGCAGTGATGTTTTCCAAAGAATGTCCCCACAAGTATAGCTGTACCAGACATACACACACACACACACACACACACACACTCACGGCTGTTGAGAGGCAACAGTGCTTTTTTCCGTTTTTACTCTGTTTGGTCCATTAAGATCAGCAGTGATGAGAGTAAATGAACAAAAACAGGCAGCATCTACCAGTGTTTTAGACCCTCACACACACACACACACACACACACACACACAGTGAACCCCGTCATTTCTGCACAGTAATAATTGAATGTTTGAAGCCAGCAGCAAACATGAATCACTCTGTTTACTGCATGTCCTATTAAAAGCTTCAGTTTTTCACCTGCATGTGAAAATCTTTCCTCAGTGCATTACGTAAAATGCTGCGTGCGCTTCAACCTGCCGTTCTTCTTTTTAAAGAACCGTTCTTTCTTTCTTCAGATCGTCTGCCCCCCCCCTCCCCTCTCTTCTCCTCTGTCTTCATGCTCCACCTACAGAATACTGTGTTGAAATCAGTAACTCTTGAGCTCACAACAGGTCTAAAACTGGGCGGTTAGTTGGCTCGCCTTCTTGGTCTGGTGTGTGGATGTATTTTCTTTAGTTTTAGCATCAAACACACAGGGTTAAGTTAAGTCTTAACGTTGGTTTTATTTATATTAATATGGACAAGAGAAACTGTCTGAATCTTAAAAATCTTAATCACATTTTATCATCTAAAAATCTAAAAAAATCTTTTAACACCAGAAATTTGTTGCTCGTCTAATGAAAAGATAATACTTTGTATTTGATGTAACACTGCCTCCTGTTTGTCAAGTCGACACATTGACACTGTTGCTTTTAATAAGTTCAGCAGATGATGATGATGATGATGATGATAACAAAGCAGCCCTGCAGAAAATTGCTCATGACATTTATGAGTCAAACCTTTGATGGACCCTTGTAAACACAGTGAGTCACGACCCGAAGTCCGAGCAGATACACGTTGACTAAACAGCAGAAAACAGTTGTTCAGAAATGGCTGAACCTGAAGTGATGTTGACGTTATTATCAAATTGCTCTTGTTACAACATTTTATTTTGCATTTTTTTCTTTAAACAAATTATCTTTATTATAAAGATTTTGTTTTGTAAGATATTTTCCCACTAATCTGGAAAAAAAAGAATATTCAGTCATTATCGCTGTCCATGGTGCTGATACACGACAAAAGCGCCAACGCTGGTGGTTGAGCTGTCCGAGGTGCTGAAAACTACATGTACGCATGAGTGTAAGAAAATAAAAAGAAATCAGGCCATTCTCTGGAAGACGGGGAAACCCCGGGGGAGTTTTGGGGGGAGTTTGGGTGAGGTCTGCATGATTGGTCACCCATTGAACCTTGCAATTAGTTTGCATTTGAGTCCTTGATCAGATCGACATCAGCAAATGACTGACATCAAACAATGAGTCAGACGAAACCACTCAGCTTTGAAAAATAAACCGACATCTTTTATTGGATGAGTGTTGGACATCACTATATGAACCACAGCAGGTCTGTGCACAGAACGTCTTTGCTCTACATGACTGAAGAGTACAGAGTGATTAAATACGTTTGTGTTCTTTTTATTTGTGTTCCCATTGACACTCCTCCTCCTCCTCCTCCTCATCTTCCTCTTATATGATTATGTCTTTTATAATTGTCATGTTGAGTCTCCAGTGGGGAAAATGAGAGCAGAGTTCAATTTAAAAAAATGCTGTTAAAATGTTAAACGTGTCTGTGACAGTAGATGATATAAATATATAGACTAATGTAATTCTTAGTTATTTTATTAATGAATGTATGTATATATATATATATATATACTTTTTAAAGTCAAGATTTTTGTTGAAAATTTAATGTCTGAGACAATTTGAACTTCTTTTCTGCCAGATTCTTTTGCTACACTTTATTTATTTATTTAATTTTTTTTTTTACAAAGTCATCAAACCAGACGTCAACAAAGACTTGATCCTTTTCTCCGTATTTAAACCTTGTATTAACTGGAACATGAATTCATTTCAGTTATTTGATTATTTATTTAAAAGAAATCTATAGTGCATCATGTCAAAGAAATGTCAGCGTCCTCGAACACATCGTTGGACTCAAATAGTGAAAAAATAAAAAATAACACGACATCAACATTCATTGAACTCAACGGTGAGAGCACGTGTTGTTCGGTGAAATGTTTGACAGCTCCAAACGTTAGAGAAATTAACAGTGAACTTTAGAGAGAATGAAACACGGAGTTGACTCTTCACTTCAGACCGCCGCTGCAGCCTGACGTCAGCTCCAAACTGTGACCGACCGACGTGGACACACACGGTATTTAAGTCTTTGGGTGGAACTGTTCACTTCAGATTAGTACTGTGAATATATGTATCTAAAACACAACAGAGAAGAACAGAATATACATCATCATCATCGTTACCATCGTTACTAGTGCTTCAAGTGACTTTGTCCTTTGGATAATGCAGTGTTGTTGTTGTTGTTGTTGTTTTTAAATGGACAGTTTGATGACGGAGGCGAGGAACTTTCTCCAACACAGGCTTCTCCTCAAAGAGGCTGAAGAGGGAAAAAAGGAGGAGACAGGAAGGCGAAGAGGGAAATGGAGAGGTGGAGAGGGAGAGAGGGAGGGAGGGAGGGAGAAAAGAGCAAATGATGAATGAATGAAGAAAAAAAACGTAAGATCAGGAGGAAGAACGAAGGGGAACAGATGGAGGAACACGGGAAGGAGACAGAAAAAAAGTATTTGTATTAGCCAGTGAAATATCTCCAGACGACTCTGTTGGGTGATAATATAAACTACTAAAATAACTACATGAATCCACTGTCCAGATGTGGAGTACAGTATGAGAATAATTACCAACTGGAAGTTGTTTAGAAGGTGATCTACGTTAATGTCGTCGTAGCTCTCCTGGAAAGCGCTCGGGTCGTCCCTGGGCTCCTCTGGGTCGCTGGCTCCAGGATCTTCTAGGCTGCATGTCAACACATACATGCCTTAGTAATATATGTTCAAACACCGAAAACGAATTGACACGTATTTATGGCGCAGTTAAAGAAAAAAATTAAGGTAAATGTCGGTTCTAGATTCATAGATCATAAGAAATTTTTCCAATATTTCTGAGTCACGGAACATGAGAAAAATCCCATTGTGCATCACCAAAAAGTGTCCAAAATTGTATGTAATATAATGATCTTTGAGTTTTAGTTTGCTTTGGATTTACTCACTCACTGTGAAACCTGGGCCTGTTTAGTTTAACACATGGCTGATATAAAGACAGGAATTGAAGAAAGCTCTTCAACAGCTGAGTCTTTATCTGTTTTTTGTTTTTATTGCCATCTGTCGCCATCTAGTGGAAGCTTATTTAATTGATCTGCTTGCCACTGTTGCATATAACAAAGGCAAATTATTAATAGTAAATAAATAATAGTTTTCTGTCCAATCAGGGTGAGCACACATGATGAGCTCTAACCACACCCTGATAAATATGTTCCTGGGAAGTGAATTATTTGAGTCGGTGACTTATTGTGGAACTGTTTGTCTGAAGGAGGTTTTCGTTTCTTACCTTCTCTTTCCTGTTAGCACTGAGTTCAGGTATTTCTTGACGGCCATCTGTTTGCGGAAGCGGCTGTAGTTGTCTGTGAAGATGGCGTCTGAGTGGCGCTTCACCGGCTCCTCCATCAGCTCATCACCGGACATGGGAAGGGGGGGTTTGGGGGGGGGGCGACAGGTTTCAGGACAAAGTCAGAGCAGCTCAGGATCTCTGATTCATTTAATGTCTCCTGGCTTCATGTTGTTTATGGGAAACATTAACCTTTAAAAATGTTTAGCTGAGTTGACATTGCCTCGTCAGGCAGACAGACTTCACTCTGGTGGTAAATGTCACTATGTTTGTTCTTTCTGGGCCTCATATGATTCTGTGTGATTCTGCTGAAAAATGGCAGTAAAAGCTTTTATTTTTATTATGATGACTTCATTTAGATCCTCTAATATTTGATAGAACATGAAGATGCAACAAATAAATGTCAATCTTTCATTGTAGAAATGTGTATAAAGTGTAGTTCTCACCCTGACCTGACAATTCTGACTTCTCTCTTCTTCATATGGAAAATGTGTTTTGTTCATTTGTTGGTGATAATTATGTATTGGAGGTCTGCAGTATATGTCTGCACATGTTGTGTGATCATGATGTTTTCACTCCTCCCTGACTGTGCTGCTGGTATTATTACAAATTAAATAAATGAACTCCGGAGCTCTGACCACCCCGGGTGGAGGTCACCTACCTGACCCGCTTTCCGATCAGGGACTCCAGGTACCTCCTCGCTGAAAGCTGCCCCAGGAGTTTGCTGTATCCACTGGTGAACAGACCGTCTGCGTGTCGCGTTGGTCTGCGGGGATAGGAACCACAGGGAACAGAATTGAACTCAGGTCCGCGAAGTCCACACCAGTAAAACCAGAAATCGAATCAGATTTAATGTGGTCTAGTTTGGAAGCAGCTTCGATTAGGGTCGAATTGTCCCGAGCAGGAACCCGGAGTCTGGTCGACTTAAACCAACCTCTGCCTCCTGTGTTAGTCATTGATTTGTCCTCTCACCTCATAGATGTGTACGGCAGACCCAGAGTCCGGGAGTACAGCACACTGCACAGGGCTATGAGGAGGAGCAGCTGGGGGCCGGAGCGCTGTGACATGGCTTTACACCTGCGGGTGGAGACGAGCGGCTGATCAGGTCTGCGGTGCGACCAGGTGCAAGTAACTTCCAACAGTTATTAACAACAGGCATTTTAACAAGGTAACAAGACGTTTTTTTGGGGAAAGCGCATCGTTTCATCATGTTTTATTACGGAACAAAACGCGTAACAGCGAAGTTAAATTAAATGCGTTTTTACGCGAAAACGAAATGCGCACTGGAGTCTGGGTCGAGATTATGGGCGGTACACACCAAAAAGAAATGCACTCATTATCCACAAATACAATTTGGAAACGAAATGCGCACTGGAGTCTGGGGCGAGTTCATGGGCGGAACACACCAAAACGAAATGCACTCATTATCCACAAATACAAAATATAAAGTTGGATTATTTCATGGAATGGTTGGAATATTTATTTTCGGGAGTTTAAAAGAAAAATAACTGTCCGGTTCCAGTGCGTAATTACGCACGGCGCAAAGAATGGTTATCGCAAATTATGTGATGTAAATTTGTAAAGTACGAGTCAAAATTATCATCAAACTTCAACTTTAATGTCATTTCTCATCATAAAAAAATTAAAACTATAATTAATATCTGACAGTTGAGGTTTAGATGCGTAATTACGCACGGGAATCCAATGCGTAACTGGATACCTGTTGCCTTAATTTGTTGCCTTAATAAAGATATTTACTGTTATTACTCACTCCCGTACTAATTTACTGAATACTACGGCGCGAAGAAACTGAACCTGGTAGAAACCAAAAACACTGGAGCGCGAATCCAAATGCGCCCGGAAAAAACTCTGTGGTGAAAAAGTGTTCTAGAACTGTTTCAAAAGTAAGAAAAAAAATGGATCAACACGAATCTTCACATCGTTTAGGTGTAAATGTTAAAATTCTTACATGCTTTGGGTGAAGTTTCCGGCGGTTGGCTGGTTCGTCTGTGCGCTCTCCAAGGTCCTGATCTCCTGTCCGTTGTTTACGTCCAGCCTGTGGTTGAGCGGCTTCACTCTGACCGTGTCTTTGCTCTCACGGTCGGCGCGGCTGCCGTTTTATACACCTGGCTGATTCTCACCGAGCGGGGAGGGGGCAGGAGGGGGGGGCACACCGGATTCAATCAGGGACCTGAGACGTCAGCAGGTCACTGCTTTCGTCATCGCACGCTCGGAACCAGAGAGACATGGGGTTGATATGAGTTGGATTTTTTTTTTCTCGCTTTCTTCCAGGTATTTGTAGGCATAACAGATTTATATGGCAAGGTTGACGCCGTTGACTCATCATTTCCCCAGGACTCATTGAGACAAAGAAAGTTTGTCCAAAAGTTTACTTCAGATTTGTCATAGAAAAGTGAAGAAACAAGGCAGAAAAGGAAGGAGAAGTTTAAAGATAATTAACTTTATCAGGCAGTGATTAATTACAGAATTAATCTGTAGTCTACACTGTAGACTAAGGGGGTCCAACATGTGGCTCCAGAGCCACATGCAGGTCTTCAGCCTTGACTAATGCATCAAATCTACCAGTTTTAAAGGAAGATGATAAATGAGACGGTGCTGAAACCGTCACTGTCCCTTTAAATGTAAGCTCAGGGGTCAGTGATAGTAGTGACGGTACCACACATACTTTTTTGGAGAAATTCTAACAGAAAATGAACGAACCTCACCTTCAACACGGAGACACGAAGCAGATGAGCGCCAAAATAATTTGATAACATTGGCATGTGGGCAAAAGCAGACGTTGGATTATTGATCTGCTGTCGGTCTGAGCCACAGTAACTGTTTACAAACCAGACGTGATTAAATAACCTGTTTGGGTTTAATTTCAATAATAATTCAAACATTGTTTGTTTTTTGTTTTTGTTTTTGTCCATTTCACTGATTTAAAACCACACCTTGTCTTCTATGGATCTGATTAGTTTTCATTGATTTTCTACAATCTCTAATTCACACTGTATTTATTTCTATAAGTCTATATAAATCTGTATAAAATGAATGAGAAATAACCACAAACGTTTACCACAAACCTCCGAGTGACTTCAAAAACCGGGGGAGAACTTCAAGAGTGTGATCTATCACTTGGATTGTCTCTGTGCCTGACTGAGTGTCAGTGTCATCATCAATCATGTTTTTTGTTTTTTTTAAACTGCTGCTGCCAGCGGAGGACCTGGACGGGAGCTGGAGTCTGAATAAAAAAATGCAAACGATTCTGAAGGTTACACCTCTTTAAAGAAGCACAATCACATTTGAGAGGTTGTCGGTTTGTTTTCTGTTTCAGGTGGTGCAGGGCTTTCACAAAAGAGTGACGGCTGAAGTGTCTCTGAATCCACCCACGGTGTCCCTGATGAGTCGGAGTCTCTCTGCGCTGGAGTGGACGGCACAGGAATCATCTGTGACGTATACAGCACTCACTCACTCACTCACTCACTCCATCCATCCATCCATCCATCCAGCAATAAAGTTAAAGCACAGTACGTAAAAACAAACCAAAAAAATAAGGAGTTCAGCAGCAAAAAACATCAACAACAAAAACTAAATTGTGCTCCGTATGTTGCTAAGCTACAGAGAGTGTTGCATTCATGCTGTGTTTGAATTTTTGATTACCTGCCTACTGTTACTTTTGGTTTCGTGTCATATTTCTATGGACCGCTCTGAGGGTTTTGTCTGGGCCTCATTTGGTCCGCGTGCCACTACTTTAAAAGGCTGGTCTTACAGTGAGCAAACAAACAATTACAATGATAATAATGGTTTTAATATAAAATAGGATTTCAGGTCATTAAACACCAACTTTGTGGTTGTGGTAAACTCCTCATGTAGAAAGATGAGGTCATAGAAATATTTTATTATTTTATTTTAAAAATGTGCGCAAAAATCTTTTTTTCCTTCCAATTATATGAGTTTGATTTATTTTTAATTTATCTGTTAAACCTCGGCTGACATTTACCTTTAGATGCTTAACTTGATGTAATGAGACTCTCTGAATATTTAACCCAATTACGGCAAAATAAATACAGCAGGAAGTGAGTGTTTTAAATATCACGCCGTTGTCACGAACCATGCATCAGGATAATAAATGAAATAAATACAAACTGGTTTGAAGTTACGATGGATAATCAGTCAAGTTTCATCAGTCTGTCAGAGCGTTATCCTGCTGCGACGATGGTTCTCAATGTAGGGGGCGTGGAGCTACTACAGGGGTATCGTAGCAAGACAAATGAATTGACAAATGTAATATTTTCTTTATTTGACCCACAATGAAGGAAATCCAATTTTATTCCATTTGTTCATGGACAAAGGTTTTTATTATATCGTGTCCTCTTTTCTAACGCAGGAGGAATTACAGTGTTTTTTCCTCCTTCACTTGTTGGTCGTTGCAGCGCTGACTTTTTCACCATGTGGTTTTGTTGTTTGAGTTTGTGACCAAGTCCGTGATGATGATGAAAATCATCCTCCGCCTCCTGACAACAGAACAGTGGCATCGGTGTGTCGTTGGAGTCTCCTCCCAGTCACTGGATCACCTCCTCCTTCCTCTCCTCCTCCTCCTCCCCCTCCCTGTTCTCCACCATGATGGCACCGTTGGAACCTTAATGTGATCAGTTCAGGGAGAAAGTAGATTAGGCAGAAGTCCACGGGAGAAGGAGAAGGTCTAATTGACAGCAGTGATTGGAGGCAGATCCCTGCAGGAAGAGGAAGCTGACGGAGGATACATCAGCATCATTATGTTGATGGAATGTAAGAAAGAAAGAAAGACGTTCCTATAGAGCAGACATGTCCACCATGAAGGTCCAGAGCTGGGGTCAACTCCTCTGTGACCTCATCGTTTTAGGGTAAATCCATCAAATCCTGTTTCATTTTTTAAATGTATATAAGCTTTTAACAATGATCTATTTTGCCATTTTTCTCAGCCTTACCCATTCCTCACTAACCGGCTTATTTTAAACTATTCTTTTGCAGATTGTTCCTGTACAAAATCCATCTCATCCTTATGTATTGGACCTAAAAAGTAAACTCTACAGACATGCAGTTAAAGAAATTTAAAAAAATGGGCCAAACGATGTAACCCACATTTAACTCTGACCAACACATCACCCTTAAAAAATAACATTTTAAGCCAAAAGCCCCTGTTTACAAACCGTTCTAACTACATGAGACCAGTGTAAGAACGGCAGTAAACCATTATGAACGATGCTTTAGGCCATACTGTGTGTCACACACCCAGTCCCGGTCAATTGAGGCCAGACTGTGTGTCACACACCCAGTCCCGGTCCCTCGTTATTGTAACTGATAATGTAATGAAGTCAGTGAAGCAGCTTCTCCAACAGGAGCAGCTGCTGGTTTTCCATGTGAAACTCTAAATACAACCGTCTGTCTGAGGGGGTTTTTCAACTTCTCCCAAAGCTGCCTCCACATTTGCCGTACCAGTATCCTGTAAGTTTAAATACCAAAAAGAAAGAATGCAGAAATCAGAACCAAATGTCGGACCTGAATTCCTACTTAAAAACAATACAACTCTTTCTCCTCATGCCTCTCCCCACAGACCGTGTGTGTGTCTGAGTGTGTGTGTGTGTGTGTGTGTGTGATGAAGGGAATCCCCTGGTTTGCTGAGTGCCTCCTCTGCACCATATTATCCAATTAGCCGTGCGCAGAGCAGCGACCATGATGGCAGATTACTGCTGGCAGAACCGAGGGGAGAGTCAGGCTTCACTCAGGCAGAAATAACCCAGAGAATCTTGATTCTGAGATAAGGTGCAAGTAAACCGCGAGAGAATGAGTGTGAAATAGAGATTATATCGGAGACAAAAACCAGGGCGGAGACGAGTCGATACATAATTGTATTTTAGGAAAAACAAATATTGTGTCGCTTGAGAAATACACACTTTGTGAGAATAAATCAAACTGTTAAATGTAATCAATGGTATCCCCAAAAATAAGGTCTGTTTTTGACAAAAATAGTTTTTCCAAGCTCATCTGCTCAGATTGTTTTATGTTATTTTTTATTTATTAAATCCTCATCACCTGTTAGTTTTAAGTTTTCACAACCAAACTTCTTAGATCAAGTCTACTTCATTCAGTTGGGACAGATTTTTGACCGAGATTTTTAGATTCTCACAGAATTTTGTAGTAATAAATGGAAGCAGATCAACTAAAACAATGATAATTTTAACGTAAACGATAATTATTTTCCTGATAAATAAAGGGAAAAAAAAAGACAGAAAACAATATCTAAATTTTCTATGAATATAAACTGAAATAAACCACACATTTGTTGAGGGAGTTAAAATATGTAAAGCACATTAAAGTAGCGAGAAACACATTCGATTCTGAACATTCTAGAGCTCATAATTTCCAGGGAACTGTTTTCTAAATGATGCCAAACCATAGTCTAAGTGAAAGAGAGAAGAAACCCTGAAAACTCATTCCACTTATTTAGCGTTTGTCTCCAAACAGGCCATCAAAGTTATGACAAAGTGAAAATGTGTCATAATATGTACAGAAAGACTTCTTCAGGACCATAACAACAGCGCACCAGGTGACACGGTACCATCGTACAGATAAATGACAAACCTTTACATCGCCCTGAAAATGTCATCACAGGTGCCCGTGTCACCTCCTCCCCCCCGACTCTCCCTCCTCCCCTTCTCCTAGAGAAGACCCAACTGGGCTCGGTGAGTAACTGTGCACCACCCGAGGAGATGAATCTGATAAATTACAGCTAAACTCCCCTGATGACTAAACCCGGTTTTCTGCAGCAGGAGACAGGGCTGAAGATGGAGACAATCGGTCGTCGCTGCCGGATGAATTCTGGGAAATGAGCAGGATTCTAATTCTGTAATGAGAATGACAAACTTGACACATGACAAAGTCGTTGCTTAATTCCTCCCCAAAGAACTGGACAATGCAGTTACCACCCATCTCTGCCATTTGCGAAATTATTAGTCAGCAAAGGTAAGAATTGTTACGTGAGTGAAACTGAAAGCAAACGATCAAAGATCAAAAAAGAAAATCTTGCCCAAAGCTGGATGTTAGTCACAACATAACTAAATTAAGCCAAAAAAACTTTAGAAAAATAAATCTTTTGTTTTAAGTGTTATTTCATATCCCAGAAACCCAGCGACACAGACACACCCACACAGACTGACTCCACATGTGGATCAGTACATGGGTCCCGGGAGGTTTCTGTAATGGAGTCCTTGTCTTTGGCCTGTGGTCTCTTGTTTGCATCAATTAGACCACCAGAGCTCTTCATCACATCCTAAATTAGTTTAATACATAAATACATTTGGCCTGCATTCATTCCCATAGCAGACATTATTACGTACAGCAATGACATCCAGGGACTATAATGAGTGGCTAACACACACATGCTGTAGTACACACATGTATCTGTCACACATTTACGTATGTATCATGACCTCGTCTATCTATCTATCTATCTATCTATCTATCTATCTATCTATCTATCTATCTATCTATCTATCTAGTTTAGTTATTAAAACAATAAGCATATATAGATTTGTACAGAATGTGTATCAAGCGTATTGTACTTTGTATGATACGTGAGTGACTTGAATATATCTGATGTATTTACGAACTGCATTTCTGATCGACGTATGTTAAAGGAACAAGCAAACCTAAAGTTTTTGTTTTACTTTACAGATAATTTAAGAACCCAATTTTTTACTTTACTTTACAGATAATTTAAGAAAAAGTCTTTATTTTGTTTTTTTTTTTTTTTTTTAAAGACACTCCCCTGCTGACCACACTGAGTCACTGCAGACAGTCCTTGGCTTCAACACCATTGCAGTAATGAAATTTGAGCACCTGTTATGGCAGGATGACCTCACCTTATACACCCAACCTGCTGCGGCTAAAGAAGATACAGAGGCGCCTGTAGTAGAACTGAGAGGAAAGGTAGGGCTACAGGAAGATTTTTATGACATTGTAAAGTAACAATTTCAATTACAAAAAGTCACTTCCAGTTGCAAACTACCACTGCCACTCAGTTCCTTTCAGGAAGAACTGGTATTGAATTATTGACAAGACCCAGGTGGGACTTGAACCCACAATCCCCAGCTCCGGAGGCTGATGCCTTATCCATTAGGCCACTGGGTCACTGGTCTACAAATACTGATTGAAGTTATATTTTTTTCTGTATCATTTCTTATACAGGCTGTAGGTACATCTGTAATATTGATGCATAGATTCACAAGATTGAGCAGTATGACACATCCACATCACCTCGGGAGCTTAGCTGATATTGTGTGTGAGTTAACTCACTCAGGTGGAAGGTGTTTTTCCACAACATCCATCACATCCATCTGCTCCCGTACGCAACCAGACCCCTGGTTGCTTCTTCAGATATGATTTTTTTTATGAGCACCTCTTCCTCGAATTTGATTTCAAAGACACAGGAGTCACATGATACAGTGCAGTAAGCAGCCTGTCCATTTATCTGACCAGAACCGGCAAAACACGCCCCCTTAAATACACATGACATATACACATAAAATAGCCATAGCAAACTTTTTCTGTCTAGCTCTTAATCCAACACAATGTATACTCTGTTAATTGCCTACCACTACCCAATATAAATATCATCCAATTTTATTTAATTTAGGAGACAGAGATTTTCTCATGAATATTTTTTCCACCAATATCTACTAATATCCTTCACCTTTGATATTGTGGTGAAACTATTACTCATACTAATATTGTTCTAAATAAAATGTTGTATATATACAATACATATACGTATATATTAAAATCGGTATAGTTTGTCGTGGAACGTTTTATAGTTTGAAAAAAATCAAAAGTCAAATTTATCTAAAAAAATCTATTTATCCAAATTTACACAAAAATCTATATAGTCTACAGATTGTATGAAACGTCCGTGCTGAGCTAGCCAATCACCAGCGTTCACTCTTGTTTCCTGCTACTGATTGGCTGACGCGTATACGCTTTGAATGTCGGGTAAGCAAAGATGTCCGCGTTCATTTGAAAACTTGTCGTAGCCAAATCTACGATTTGGTTCTTGCTACGGGTTGTTTTTGTTGTCTCTGTAAGTGAGAATTCATTTAAAGGATACACAAGCACACCGCCACAAGAAACAGAATATTCCTTACTAACAGGTGAGTAGTGGAAATACTTAAAATTCAAAGACTAGCTGTAGCTTGCGTTAGCTCCCATGCTAACCTAGCCTGGAAACTCGCCGCTAGTCTAAAGAAATTTAGCATTGACATGCTACTATTTACAGGTTTTATACCACATATCAACTGCTTTAACGCATTTTACCTTTGGCGTTGTTTGCTTTTAAAGTGTTGACCTATGCTTATCGAACAATTTAACAATTGCAGCATTGCCCTACTAGCTTTAGAACTTCTTATACAGTTATACACACGGCAAATATGTAATTATAACGATGCCAAGTAATGAATTACGTTTATTTTGTTAGCTGTTGAACCCACAAACCACGAACCTGCTTTAATGTGTGGTTTTATACATTGTATACATTATACATTGTCTAAAATACAGTAGAGATGGAGACGGATTCCTGGTTAACGTCATTCCTGTATCTTTTGCAGAAATAATGCTGATATCTGTAACTCATGTCGGAAGTCGTGTATGAAGAGACAGCCACGATGATTGCCGCAGGGGAATTGCAGCCGTTTGTCCCTTTTGGACGCGAGCACTGCAGGAACCATCCTAATGCCTTCAACCTGCAGCTCAGAGAACTCCAGCCCGCCTCAGAGCTCTGGTCCTCAGATGGTGCTGCTGGCTTGGTGGGGTCCCTGCAAGAAGTCAGTCTGCAAGAGAGGGACAGGGTGAGACTCGTTAAAATACATGATTTTAAAATTCTGAGTGGAATAAATATTTTATTAATTAATATTATTTGGACAGGAATGTTGGCAGCTGAGAAAAGGCTGCAACAGAGTGAAGGAAGAGGATGTGGAGTTTGAAGAAGAACTTTACACCGCAGGAAATGTGGTTGTCTGGAGTCAGGGCAGCCGGACACAAGCCTCCAGTGTTTACAAGGCCTTTACTGTCGACAGCCCAGTGCATCAGGTCAGTGACTTAAAGCTTCTTGCAAAATACATATTAACTACAACATTTTTAATCTTTGTTTTTATGTGCAGACCTTGTGGTGTCATTTTTCTGTTCCTCGGGGCAAAGCAGAAGGTATAGTATAAATTAAGAAGCAATTTTTCTCCTATTACGGTTCTACTAAGTTTCCTAAATTCAATGTGTTATATGTTGTGCAGAGGAACAAGTGGAGCAGACAGTGTGCATTGTCCAGGGCAGCTGTGTGAACATTCACACTGTGACTGGAAAAGATTTCATCTCACCTCTTCCGTTCCAGGTGAGAGATGTGGGCTTTTCATTCCACGTTACATTTGTACTGATTTAAAGTTTTTCATTCAATAGATTTTTTTTTTTTGCAATTCATAATGTTTTACAATCAATACGTCTACATTTAAAAGAACTGACACTCAGTATGTTGTCCATGTCTCGTGTGTCCTCTCATCTCTGTCAGGTCTCAGATGTCTGGGCGACCAAATTTGGACTTCTGTTGGAACGAAAACACACACAGTCTGACACACAGCTCGGCTCTCCGAGGTGCATATTAAACTTCATAGTCAGGAATTCTTTTAAGAAACTCTTCCTGTTTACATGTACTTTTATAACCACTGGTCTTTGAAGCACACACATTTTTATTTCATTTTTTTAATTCTCAGGCAACCTCTGCCCACTGTGTTCAGCATGCTCCATCCTCTAGATGAAATTGCACCAGTGATCTACAAGCCTGCAGGTATGACGCACACAAGGTGTCCCTCATAAATGAGTAGACTAACACACACAGGGTTTCGTGTGTGATTGTTTTGTGTTGTGTTCAGGCCTGCGTGTGCAGTACGCCTCTGACTCCACCATGAAGATTGTGTTCACCAGCTCTCAGCCTTCTATAGTTGTCACCTACGACACAGTACAGGGAATTCACACTGTATGGGCCCTACGCAAAGTCACTCATGATGTGAGCAGCACAACAACAACACGCTCCCACAGCTGTAAACCTCATTTCTTTTTAAATGTATATGATAAACACACATGTTTAATTAAAAACCACTAGGTTATTGCATTTCATACCCTTTGATTTTATTTTTTTAACAGGTTTTATTCCATTGTCTTAATATACATTATGATTTCTCATTATTTACCTTTAGGTTTACCTTCTAGGTTCTCCTCTCTCACTTTTTTTACCTGTGAAAATTAGGTTGTACTTGTACATAACTAAGCCTCTTACCTTTACTAGGAGCGTTCTGCAGTCCTGCAGTGTTCAACGGATCCACCAGGCTCCCCAAAGGGTCTTATGGCCTCAGGCTTTCTGACCTCTCATCTCCGTAACGTCTCCCGTTTGGACTCTCCTGGAGGAAGTGGGGCAGCAGTGCTTGGTCCTGGAACAGGAACATGGTAGGAAAATTGACAAACAACTTAATTTTTGCTTCTTATTCTTATTGAGGCCTGCTATTAAACAATCCGTAAACACGTTTTCTTCTGACAGCACTGGCTCACCACTTCACTACAGCGCTCTGCACAGTCATCAGAGCAGGATATTGACCTCACCAGGGTTACATTCCCGTGTGAGTTCCCCAAGTATATCCAACATGGCTGCCCTCAGGTGAGTGTGGCGTCTTTGGAGATTCAGCTTAGGGTACAGTTAATACAGTAATTTGTGAAAGAACAATTATTTTCTGCAAATCTAATAACTAATATATACTCTACCTCCATCCTCCCGTCCCAGCCGCGCCCACTCTCCAGGCATGGCAGCTCCGTCTTTTTCAGGAGTGGCTCGTTTCAACACATCTTTAAACACTGCGTCCCCCCGTGCCTACCACGGCTTGTTGCACTCCCCTAACAGCACGGTCAATGAGACCATGCAGATGCAAGAGATGGAGCCCATCATACCTGACCTCTGCTTAGAACAGCTGTGGAGTGAGGCGGTCACTGCTGGTTATCACAGGTAGTTAACCAAGCCAGGAGCATCTCATGGAACCCAAAAATATTTATTTCATAACAGTTAACTAAAATAGTTCTGATGATATCACATGATTTCTCTCTCGCCTCCACAGGGAGATGAGCAGCCAGGCGTCTAAGGTGTTCCTGACCTCGGACGTCTGTGAGAATCATTACCTCTGTTTCCTGGTCGAGTCTCATCAACAGCTCAGGTTACTGCAAACACAACATACTTGGTGCATGTCAAGTATTTTAAAGATATAAGGGGCAGTGGTGGTGATTTACAGTCATAAAGCCAACTTCCTCTCTTCCATTGTTTGCACAGATGCTTGAAGTTCATAGAGAACGACACCTCTCAGCTCATTTTTGCCTCTGTCACATCTATCCCTGCCAAAGATGCTGAGCCCCTGCATGTAAGTCAAGTTACATTTTAACCAAGTAGGCAAAACCACATTTTAATGTGATATATATAATATAAAATGTGCTTTTACACAGCTGTCATATTATCTATCTTTGATTTAATATTGCATTTTGTTTCTGTTATATACCGGAACGAAATGATTAAAAGGAGTAGAACTTAGTCAGTTTAAATGTGTTGATTTAAGTCTATAGATAACTTCAAACTTTTTAAATAATGCGATTTAAAAAACAAAAAAGGATAAAATAATGTTGAGCAGTAATGTGAGAAAAAAGCTGGGGAAAAACCACAGAGATAACATCAGTACTGCAGCCTGTTATAATTCAGGTGGAAGTTTGTATTTCCTCTTTGATATCTTTAGATATTTAATTGCCGTCATTATCACCATTTGTGCACTGTGTACATTTACCGGCGGTCAGGCTGTGCCTCAGAGGATGAGACTGAACGTCATGACCACTCAGTGATATATAACAGACAGTGCGAAAAGCACTGTGGAGAAAAGGGAAAGGCTGTAAAATTTCAGTAGATTTTGAAGATTACAGACACTCGTTGGTTCTGTTATTTAATTGTTGTAAATTATTTGTGGCGGTAAACAATGTCCTTTCCATACGTCTTGTGTTCACAGAACATTGATGCCATGCTGGTTCTGGAGGCCTGTGGCAGCCTGGTTCTCTACACAGGAATAACCAGGGTATGTGGTCACATTTATGGTCATTTCCTGTTTTCTAACCACGAGGTGATGTCATTGAATTTCTGTCCTGCTGTTTTACCAGGTTAGTAAAGTGTTTGTCCCTGGACTTCTGTCCCCAACTTTCAATTTGACCAACAACCACACTAATCTCAACACTCCGCTGGACAATATGAGCACACCAGCGAACGCCGGCAGTAGACACCTCCAAAGGCTGGACGAGGTCGAGTCAACATTTTGTTATTTGTCTAATTCTCGTCATTCTCCCACTTTTTTCTCACTCACTCTTTATATCTTTCTGTTAATCGTTCAGGATGCCATGCCCTCACCTGTGTCAGAACGGAGAGGCGGAAACATTAAACACCACGAGGGTTCATTTTTGGAAGATTACACTTTTCAACAAACCACGCCCTACATCCACGCTTTGAGGGACCCCGTCTGCAACCGCGTCACCTTGGTAGGTTTAATAAATAAAAATAAAATAAACCAGCAAGATGTATATTATTATTTGTTAATAAGAATTCAATATATCGTGAAACAAAATATCACGATATTTAACTGAAATTAAGAGACATTGTTTTAATGAGAGGGTGGCGTATCCCATAATTTGGATTAGCCACACTTAAAACCAAGTGTGAAACACCAACATCTACCTGCTGATATTTCTCTATGAGCCATATGCAGAATTTTTTTTTTGTTAAGTAGGGATGTGGATAAATCACAATTTATCATGATTATTCCGATCACGATTATTCATGATTGATCATGATGAACCCTACCTTAATTAGATTTCAAACTGTAACCATTCGACAGCTCTAATGAAATGTCCCTACTGTGTGCAGGAGTTGAACAGTGGCACCATGCTGAGGATCTCCATCCCAGAGATCGCTACCTCAGAGCTGGGTGAGTCACTTTTTAACGACTCTTTCCTAAAACTGTAAAGTCCATGAGATTGGTGAACCAACAGGGTGTGCTGATGAGAAGTCCAAAAACTCACCAGTACTGTTGAAACACACACACACACTTGGCTGAGTCAGAGCTGGTACATATCAAGGATAACCTTTTAGAGATTGTCACCCGCTTCATCCTGCTGACAGTGAGGAAGCTGTTACAAAATTAGAGTTTCAGTGAAGTTCTGAGAGAGTCACCCAGGTCACGTGATAGAAAAAGAACACATGTTGATAACTGATCTGTTTTAATAAAGTGTGTTGTTTAAATTTAAGGCTCACCAATAATTACAAACGGAATAATATTAGGACAAAAGCTGGAAGATCCTCTTCACATGAGAAATTCCATGAATCTAATATATGCGTGGGAACCTCGGGTATTGAACACATGAAGCTGCAGCGATGTGTGGCTCTGGATCAATACAGTTTACATTCCTGTGTGTTCTGAACAGAATTCTTCAACCATGTCAGGGTCGTCGCTAATCTACTTTAATCTGTTACATCATTATATATAGAACAGAAAACAGTTGTAAATGTTAACAGCTCTTATTGTACATTAGGAACATTGACACTTCTCTCAAACTGAAATCCTGAGCGCTGTCTTATAATAATAATAATTTGGTCCCATATTTGTCCCACAATGTGACAGTGTGAGTCTTTGCAACTGCCACAGGCTGCCCTCTGGGAACTGAACCCACGACTTTTTGCTCTCTGGTTGCAAGGTAGACATGCTAACTGCTACACTGTAGAACCTACAACTTACAACTTATGTTTAAATGAAAGTTCAGTCGGATATAAATGTGTTCTTTAAGAATAAACTTGAAAAGATATTTTATCATAATTTAGTGTAATTTTTTTCTGACTAAAAAAAACAAAAATGTACTACCTTCTTTAACATTTAACAGAAGACCACAGTGTCTGACTCGCTCTGTTTTCATGTATTTTTTTTCCTCTAATGTCGTGCCCCCCATTATTTACTAATTGATCCTACAGTCGAGCCTTATTCCCTATAATTAAATGGTATTCACCCCCTCTTTTCTGACCTTTCCTTTTCTGCTAGTCCAATTAAGTTTCCCCGCTGACATTGATTTAGAATGTGATTGGTCAGAGTTGTTGGGAGACACAGTATCTCTAATTACAGCCGTATCGTTGCTTCTTTTTTAATTTCCTCCTCTTCAGAGGAAGAGGATGCTTAATAAATGACCTTTAATTTTGACGGCAGAAACTCGAGGGCTCTTCTTCCGCAACGTGATTTCCAGCATTCCCTTAATCTGTCTAAAATGTAGTTAGCCAAGTTTCTGCTTCGCTAATTCCTCTTCATCTACTTGGTTAAAGCTACATTTATGTGATGATTTGTGTCACATTGACTAATTACTAAAAGTAAACCAAAAATATTAACATCAGCAAGAAAAAAATATTGGCAAGAGCTAGCTCAGAAGTTAATGTTTAATAAGTGTCACTAATGTTATCAGAATAAACAGAAAGTAAAGATAAAGCTGTCAGAAAGGTGTACAACTGGGAGTGATGTTGTATATGCAACCTCCAAATCTCATGGGAGAAATTCATCAAGTCTATATTTTATGATTTAATAACAGATGCAAAAAGTTCATGTTACCGCCGTAATCCCTCTACATAACCCTTTCTTTTTTTTTATTTCAGTGAGGAAATGTCTTCTGGCCATTCGTTTCATCCTGCCGAAGGAGGCCGCCATGAAGGTTTGTCTACAATCAGGTTGAATTCTGTAACTACACACTGAGTATAAATGTCTTTAGATACTTTTACACAAACATTTTTTTAGAAATGATTGATTAGTAAATCAGGTAAAAAAAAAAAGTAGAAATGATTGATTGGAAAATCAGGTTAAAAAAAATGTATGATGTCCTTTATAATCCAGGTTTTGGTGAAGTGGTACAACATCTACAACGCCCCCGGTGGTTCCAGTGCTCATGCGGAGTGGAACCAGTTTGTCACCTGTTTCATGACTCTGATGGGCTACAACACTGAGCGCCTCACGTGGACAAAGAATGTAAGTGGGCACCGTCTCAAGGGTAGAAAAAAAAAAGATTTTTTCTATCTCCATTCTCCTGAGTGATTTTTGACCTTGCTTCATGTGTTTTTTTTATCCTGCCGTCTCTCCAGCTACATTTTGAAGTGCCTCTCTCTCCAGTGATTGCAGCCAAGAAGGCTCGTCCCTCTGATGGAGGCTCTGATGAGGTCTGTGACGGAAGGATGGTTGACTTGGACTCATTAGTGAGCCCTAAAAACATCACATCATCGTTGTTGTCTGGTCGTAAACTCTGTGTCTTGTCCCTGCAGGACTGGGACTATTTGTTGGGATCTCATTACCATCGTCAGGTGAAGTTCCAGCCCCCAGGCGGTCCAGTGGAGCCCACCGATGCCGAGAGCATGTCCTTTGTACGTCGCACATCTGGAAACGTTTGAGTTTTTGTATTTAAGATGTGTATGAGAATTTGTGCTGGTGGAGCTCATCCTGTTCACCCACCACCACCAGTCTGTGGTTGTGGGTGGAGTCATTACAAGTATGGAGGGGCCAGTCGTGGACATTGAAGTTCTGATATTCTTTATTTATATTTTTAAATTGTTGTTGAATTCTCCAGAACAGCACCCCCTATCCTCCAAATAAGGATCATTATCAAGCCCTCACATTCACAGCTATTTCTTCTAAACTTCACTGAACTTAATTTAAAGCCCTCGAAGTTCAACTAAACCTCTATTTATGTTAAGCAAAGAGTTTTAGACAAAAGACTTAATTTTGTGAAAAGAGAAGGACAACAGATTTGTCTAACATTACGTTCTGTCCTTTGTCTCCCAGGCCTCTCCTCCGTCCAGTCCCGCTCTAAGGTTGGACACTTCAGCTCCTCTGTTTCCTCACATCCCTGCACTCTTCTACGTTTTCCACCTGCTCTACCAGGAGCTGCAGCTGGACGAGCTGCAGAGAGCGAAAGCCTCATCCCTGGTCTGCCTCCTGCAGCAGCTGGCCAGGTACAGTAGATGCTGCCGCTCTTAAACATTCATATTCATATAAAAAACAAACCCCAAAACAAACATAAAACTGCTGTTTTATTACGTAAACAGTTCCATCATAGAAATGCCATGCTGTGGTAATTGTCAAATGACAAAGACAACCTGCTTTACTGTGTGTTCAGTGAGGACGTGTGTGTGAGTGTGTGCGTGTAATTAAGGCTCTTCCGTCGAGACTTCACTGAGAAATAAACTTCAACAGGTTGTTAAGTGACCGCTGTGATTGGTGGCGATGTGATGACATTATCAAAGCAGGTGGAGTAGCAGAGTGAAGCGCTCTACACGGTAATTGTCTGTGGGCTGCTGTGATGTCATGTTTTCTCAGTTTTGTTTAGCTTTAATGGGCTAACTGAGGTCATGTTCAGAGGTGTGTATTTATTATACATTTAAATACAAAACCACTTCTGCACTGTAATGTTAACCAGAATTTTGACTAAGTGTTTGAGTTCTGGGTTCGATTCCTGAGTGACCACATATTTGGTGCCTCCATTATTATCATTATCATTATTATCCTTTGGTCACGGATGCTTTTAAGTTTTGTTTTTTTTTTGTTTTAATAACAGTTTGAATCAAACACTGTTTTACATCCACAACCTCACAGAAGGGAACACACGGTGGAAGTGGTTCAGGAGTCTGACCTCGGCTCCAGGATTAAAAAGCTATCGATTGTTCTGTGCTAAGCTGAAAAACAATGACTCACTGCTGTTAATTAATCTGATTGTGCATTCAATCAGAGGTATAAAAAGCCACAGACTCATTTCTACATTTTTCCCAACATCCTTTAGCTATTTACATTAAATCTATACCCATCCTGACTGTGAGAGTGTGGTGTGTGTGTTTGTGTGTGTGTGACGTCTTTTTTTTGTGTGTGCTTTGATTGCAGAGACCTTCAGTTGGTTTTTCTCTGCTTTGATTGCAGAGACCTTCAGTTGGATGAATATGTGGATCTGTACTGGAGAGATTACCCTTCATTAATGAGTGGATTCACTGAGAGCTGCCTTATTGACCAGGGTAAGACCTGTGTAATAGTTTAATAATGGTATCAAGACAGGAAACAGAAAAGACACAGTGCATTGGAGTAGATGTGACCTGTCTGCTGTTCATAAATGCCACTGAAGGGTTCTTTTTTTAGGACTAAACTTTTTTTTTTTTAACTTAAAGCTGAAAACAGCTTCATGAAATCACAATTAATGCCAGAATAATTGAAAACAGCTTTATGAAATCACAATTAATGCCAGAATAATGCAAAGTACACCAGTCTGTGTGTTTGGGGGGGAACAGACCTGACCTGACATTAGTCACAGTCAAACTAAGACCTTTAGATATTTAGAAACAAATCTGGTGAAGGAAGGCCTCATCGATCCAACTCTGAACGTAGCCAATGACGACGGAAATGTGGGGTACAGGAGGTGATGTCAGTAGAAAACAGGAAGTGACAAAAATATCCAAAGGATTGCGATCAGTGATAAAAGGTGTGTGTTGACCAAGTGAACCTGGACCTGGAGCTGTAGCATGACTGGCTTTGTAATGTTGGTATAATGTCGCTATAAATGGATTGACAGATTATGTTGTCCAGTTAAATTAAGTCTGTTGTGTTTACTTCAAGTCTTTTCAACATCTTTAACTTGTATTTCTTTATATTGTTGAAAGAGAAATGTCTCCATCTGCTTCTTCTATTCTTTTACGTTAAAGTTCCCTAACCCCAACACCGTCATGAATATTATTCATTTCTGCTCTACTCATCCCTTAATCTCATTATCGTTTTGTCCCGTTCTCAGCCACGTTTGGACAAATGCAGCGTCCCTCCTTCCTGAGGCCGGAGCCTCCCTGTGTGTTCAGCTGGCTCAGTCGCTGCCTGAGAGGAGAGGAGCTTCCTCCTTTCCCTTACCTTCCCGGCGTCTGTCAGAGGACCAGGCTGCTGGTTCTGGTACGATCAAAAAAGTTTGGTAACCACTGGTCTGTACGATAACCGAGGCTGCAATTCTTATTTATTTGTTTTATTTATTTATTCAGGTAAAGCTAAGTTTTTAGCTCTGTTCAGTGAATGTTGGTACTGACAAATACTTAGGTCAAAAGTTATAAAAGAGATAATTCACCTAAACTCTGTGGATATTGATAAAGCATTTATTTATGTAATTTTTTTCCAAGTTGTGGCCCTTTTCATTTGGAAAGTAAAAACAGGTCATTGAAAGGTCAAAAAAATAGGAAGTTTTTGGTAGTCTTTTGACACTTCCTTTAAAATTTATGTGACCTTTAAAAAAAAAAGAAAAGCTGAGGCAATTATATTTATCTGCTATTCCCCTTTTGACCATAGGTGGTGCAACACAAGGAGTTTGACCTTGAGTACGCTGCACGATCCCATTAGATAATGCTGTTTGTGTATGATTAGCCCAAATCTGTGTGTTATATAAAAGAGCTTAGTATAAATATAGAGAAGATAATGGTACCCGTTTTGTTCTTTGTACTCGTGTTTCTGTTTGTATGTGAAAACATGCACTCTGTTTGTGTGTGTTGGTGTGTGTGTGTTTAAACCTTGTGAACTGTACTGTCTCATGATGCGATGGTGTGATGTTTTGTTTGGTTTGGTTTGTGGATATGATTCAGCTCCCATGTATTGTTAAAAAAACAAATTTATGCTTGAATGCTGTGTAAAATGACTAATTAATATTAATGACTGTACAGTGTTCACTGTGATTATCTTCATTTTTGTCTTCCTCTCTCTCTCTCTCAGAGTTACGCGCTCTACATCGCTGGAGATGAATACGCTACGCTCTCTACATCGCTGGAGATGAATACGCTACTTCAACAGACGTGTCAAAATTCCTGGTGAAATTGTCCGCAGGTCGGTCTGTGTTTGTCTGTGTGTATGTTTATGTTCTTTGTATCCTGAGACCTCGTATATATATCTGCCACTGAACCCTTTCTTTTCATTTGTGTGTAAACATTTATTGGCAGTCAACCCTCATTATCGGCCAGTCACACGATTCCTTGCTTCAGGCTGCGCGAACAAAAGAAAGAAAAGCCTGTGACGCAGATTTGTGTCACCTGAGTTTTGCAATTGGCTGTGGCGTTGACAAAAAAAAACAGAGCTGAGGTTAAACAGTTGCTGCAGGTTGTTGTGTGCTTTTTTTTTTTCAACTGACACAAATGGATTTTGAGCTGGTGGGTGGAGAAAGAGCATCCAGTGCAACAAAAGGAAACCAAACAATGACAGATGACATCCCATATAAACAGTGTCTTTAACCTTCATGAACAAAATATCACAGTCATTCAACCTCCTTCATTTTTGTGCCACTTCTTCTGTTTCTGATCATAGATACCAACAACCAGTCAGTGTGGTTTGAAAATGAGATAAACATGATATAAATGAGAAAAAGACAAATGAAAACGTTGACCTTCTCCCTGTCTCATTATTCCTGTTCACCCCTCCCAGGCCAGAAGACCCGTGACAGCGAGGTCCACTGCAGAAGGTAGATACTGTAAACTGATGCTGGCATGTGGTAAAACAGAGCTAATTCTATCGTGTTAATAACATAAAAATATAAACATAAATCCATGTGTCTGTTTCTATGACAGTCTGCCTCCTGTTGTCGTTTCTTTATTTTGTTGCAGTTGTGGTGATAAGCAGTAATTTTCTATCCCACCTGTGTTTGTGTGTTTACATCAGACAGAGCAGTTGTCTTTAAAAAACCCTGCAGTTGTGGTGATAAGCAGTAATTTTCTATCCCACCTATGTTTGTGTGTTTACATCAGACAGAGCAGTGTGAGGTTCCATTCCAACACGAGTGAGAATCTGGCAGAGCAGCTAGTGGTGTGGCTAACCTCGGAAGGTAATGGATACTGGATTCTCTTCACCATTCCTTTGGTAATGACCTTAGGTCAAGCATCTGGGCCAGGCTTAGTTTTGACTCATTCTTAGCCTTAAGGAAAAATGTGTGACTTTGTCACAATGTAGTCAGTAGTAGGGGAGTAAGAAAATGTAATAAATAAAAATATATAATAATACATTGAAATATTGTGATAATTCATCTCACAATACTGTCAGTATTCTACACAGATTGATTTTTTTTTTCTAATTAACAATTAACCATTAAATATTCTTGGCATTAGTTCATTTTATTTTACTTTCTATTGATTACAAATGTAGTTCCCTCTGTTCCAGCTTTCTATTGATTACAAATGTAGATCCCTCTGTTCCAATTTTAGTGACCTGATGTTAAGGGGTGTGTATTGGCAGACGCCTGCCAATACACACCCCTTATATTAAGGTTTAGTTTTAGTTGAAAACCTACCAACTACCAGACAAGTAGTGGTTTGTTGTGCCACCTCCTGGTCATGAGGAGAAAGCAGGGCCCAGACTTTGAGGGTTGACTTCAGTTGTACCTTCTGAACTCTCTTAACTCACCTTCTCAGGTTTCACACTGAAGGACCTAGAGTCGGTCCCCTTTGGAGTGGCTCTGCCCATCAGAGAAGCCATCCACCGCTGCAGAGAGCAGCCGTCTTCTCATTGGTCCGAGGAAGTCTGCATGCTAATAGGGCGACAGGATCTGACCAAACAAGCCACCAAGATGACCCTGGTCAGGAGTAAAGCTGTGAGTCCGGCAAAAACCTGTAAAAAGTTGTCAGCGCTGTTTTCCGTTGTGTGAACAGTCAACAGCAGTAACTGTTGTGTGTTCATGTGATTCCAGTCTGTAGGTTATGGTTTGCCTTTGGAGCTTCCTGTGACCACAGAAGCAGATGAGGAAGATGATGGAATGTCAGACATAATTCAAGAGGTAGGAAACTCCACAGTCAATCTCTCCCTGGTGTTTTTTTTTATGTGTCTCACATGCTTTAACCCACCCTTTTTACAGGTGACTGGACTGATCTGGAGTCAGGATCTGAGAGTCCAGGAGGTCAGGAGGCTCCTGCAGAGTTCCAGACCAGTTAGAGTCAATGTTGTCCAGCTGCCAGAGGTTTCTGACCACGAGTACATAGAGGAGAAAGAGAACAAGTGTGTGAAATGAAGTGTCTGGTTCATACAGTCAGAAATATTAAATGAATATTTTTATGTATATTTTGTACCCTGTACTTTTATATATTTTTTTTCTTCATCCACAGACTTCTTCAGTTATGTCAGAGGACCATGGCTCTTCCCGTCGGCCGTGGTCTCTTCACGCTCTTCTCTTATCACCCAGTACCAACTCAACCTTTACCTGTTCCCAAACTTAACCTGACAGGTACTGTGAGAACCTTCAGCGTCATCTCCCTACACAGCTGTAATATTAGTCAAATATGAAGAATGAAGTCAGTATCAAAGTGATTTTTTTTTCCATTCAGGACGAGCTCCTCCTAGAAACACAATGGTTGATCTGAACAGTGGCAACATTGATGTTCCTCCTAACATGACAGGATGGCCCAGCTTCCATAACGGAGTTGCCGCCGGGCTCAAAATAGCCCCGGCTTCACAGGTCAGTCTGAAGCTAACCTTTGTTTGAGTGTTTAGATGTAATTAATTATATATACTGTTTATTTTTTATATTATTATCATTCTTTTTGACAAATACATTTGACAAAATGGTCCTTATTCTTCAGAATAACCTATAGGATGTACAGCAAATTAGTAAAATCCTAAATGAAAGTTGCTGATACTCTACTATTAAACATTGTCTTTTACCGTCAACCGTGTCTGAAGGTGGATTCCGCCTGGATCACCTACAACAAACCAAAGAATCCTGAACTGGCCAATGAATACGCCGGATTCCTCATGGCCCTCGGACTGAACGGTCACCTCACAAAGCTGGCCACGCTCAACATACACGATTACCTCACAAAGGTACAAACGTGTGTACACACAGTGTGTAATATAGTGATGTTTCGCTGGAGAAAACGAAAGCATGTCATATTTATAACCCTACGAAAAAAAATTATGATTAATGCCTGTTTTTTTTCTTTTTTTTTCATTTCTTAATGATGCGTTTACAGTTGATGGTTCTCTAAATTACTGTTCCTTAGCTCATCACACACACAAATACGCACGCCCCACACTCATTTTTCTCAAGTTGACTGTTCATGTGAGCTGTAAACCCGCATCAGAGTCGGGGGACCAGTCAGAGCGAAACTGGGCCCTCTGAGAACTTTAAGTCAAGTTGAGTCCTTCCCACTTTCTGGTGAGAAAAACAACAGGATGCTGCAAACCAGAGCTGGGTTTTGCTGAATTACAAACTCTTTGTGAAGCTGTGGTTACAACTAAAGAGGAACCCTTTGCACCAAAAGAAGAAGGGTGCATTCACACCGTGTCTATGTTTGAAAACTTCACACTCCCTCTGTCGATCTGAGGCTTTGAGAAAAGCACCAATTCATAAAAACTAGTGCTGGGCAATATTTTTTTTTTTTTTTTTTACAATGTAATTGTGATTAATCACCTGATTATCTTGCAATTTACTGTGATGAATAGCATTGCTATGCACTAAAGTGTGCAGAAGCAAGTTGGGTTTCATTTTCTAAGTTGGTCTAATATGAGGGTTCTTTTAAGGGGTGACTTTATCATCGAGACATCTCTTGAAAATGTCATAATTGTTCCCCATTGATGCTCACGTCACTGTCAGAGCCACGAGATGACCAGCATTGGGCTCCTGTTGGGCGTCTCTTCAGCCAAACTTGGCACGATGGACATGTCGGTCACACGCCTGCTGGGTATTCACATCCCTGCGCTGCTCCCACCCACATCCACTGAACTGGATGTGCCGCACAATGTGCAAGTAAGACTCAATGTGTTTTTTTTTTAAAAAAATAACCTCTATTCAATTTACACACCAAGTAAGACTCATTGTGTTTTTTATTTTTAAATACACGTATATTTACTTAAAAAATAACCTCTATTCAATTTACACATTTAGTTTTTTTTGAATAATAATAATATTTCTTTCCACTCTGTCTTGCAGGTTGCTGCTGTGATTGGCATTGGACTGGTTTATCAGGGAACAGGACACAGACACAATGCTGAAGTCTTATTGTCTGAGATTGGTGAATATATATTTATTTATATAAATACAAATATTTATATTAAAATATATCTACATAAATATATATATCTATTTTTTTTTCCTCCCTTAGGGCGACCCCCTGGTCCAGAGATGGAGTACTGTACAGACAGAGAGTCGTATTCACTCGCTGCAGGACTGGCCCTGGGCATGGTCTGTCTGGGTGTAAGTCATGTTACATTTAAGTCTTAATGTCTCTCTTAATGTTCAACTAATTACATAAAACTAGTTGTTTTTTCTACAGTGAAAAAGTTTGTCATTATTTACTCCTGCTAATTCTCCTAACCATACTTTGTCTTTTCTGTCTGCCCCGTCATTCTTCCTGTGTCGCTGCAGCATGTTGTCTGCCCTTGTCTGTCATTCTTCCTGTGTCGCTGCAGCATGGTGGTAACCTGATTGGGATGACGGATCTGAATGTTCCAGAGCAGTTGTACCAGTACATGGTGGGGGGCCACCGCAGAGCCCAGGCAGGGGCCAACAGAGAGAGACACAAGTCTCCCAGCTATCAAATCAAGGTGAGAACAGGGACAGAATGTATCGGCTCAAAAACGCCACTGCAGTTTACCTCCTCCTCCTAATCCACGGTACGTTGGTCATCGCAGGAAGGTGACACAATCAATGTGGATGTCACGTGTCCAGGGGCCACGCTGGCCCTCGCTATGATTTACCTCAAGACAAACAACAAGTAAGTAAAGAGACGACCAGAAATTAAGTTATTTACAAACAACACTCACTTTATTTTCAGATTTTCAGGTGACATACATTTATACATTTATACATATATATGTATGTATGTGTGTATATATATATATATATATATGTATGTATGTATGTATATATATATATATATCTCACTAAGTTCACTTGTCACATTAGGCTACAGAAAAAAAATCTCACTGTCTCTGCCATTGGTCAAGAGGTTCCTGTCTTCTTCACGGCTCCACTGTCGGCTTTCTCGCTCTTAGTTTTGTGGCTGTTGAAGGAGGGCATTAACACCCCCTTGTCTCTTTGTGGGTTTTTTTCTGCACCAGGTCGATTGCTGATTGGCTGAAACCTCCAGACACTTGGTTCCTGTTGGATTTCATCAAGCCAGAGTTTCTGCTGCTGAGGGTGAGTGGGTGGGAGGTGTTTGGTGAGTTTGTTCTCCTCACCCTTTTTCTTAATCTCTCTCTCTCTTTTTCTCATTCTCTTTCCTCCCCTCACCTTCTCTGCTCTCATAGACTCTTGCCCGCTGTATAATTATGTGGGATGAAATCCTCCCTAACACAGAGTGGGTCAAGAGTAACATACCCAAGGTGAGAAAACACACAGATGCTCATACACGTCATTATTGAGCAAAACCGTCGGAGCCACGACGCCACAGACTCTGCAACAAGTCACTATGACTTACAAAGAATGTCTAGCATTGAACTAAAATAATAAGGGTCTGAAACTTGTTTGTTTACTTAAGATCATGAGGGGGGATTTTGACCCTTCTGAGGACATTAACATGGAGACAATGGCGTAAGTACAACGTTAACTTTTAACTATAAATCTGAACTATAAAATGATGTCACATCCTGTGGTCATGGCTTATTTTGCTTTTTTTTTTTTCTTTCCCCCCTCCCCGGCAAGCCCCAGACTACCTCA
>NC_024318.1:3350939-3367304 GCF_000523025.1 Cynoglossus semilaevis
GCCAACTCTGATGCCTTCGACTGCCTCTACGAGTTTGCCAGGACTTTCATGAAGGTCTTGTCATTGACTGGTACCACTGCTGTTGTAAGTCATGTGGTAGGTTTATTTATATAAATATACACAGTATATTAGGGGTGTGTATTGGCAAGAATCTGGCAATACGCTACGTATCACAGTATAGGCTAACAATACAATATATTGCGATATACTGCAATACTATAGGCACAACGATATATTTAGTTTTTTTTTTTTATTTAACCGTAGAAAGCATATTAACATTAGATTACTATTAGATTACATTGTAACACAGGGATCTACATTTGTAAGAAGGAAAAGCAAAATAAAATGAACCGTATTGTATTGATAGTTTTTTATATATATATATTTTATGAATTAGATTTTATTTAATAAAAAAAAAGAACATTCTGAGGGTCACTTCTCAAACTTCTCTTGTCTCCTGCAGCAGACTGGTTTCTACAACCTGCAGACCTGCCTGTCCATGATCCTGCTGGCCATGTCCATGGTCATGTCAGGCACCGGCAACCTCAAGGTCCTGCAGCTGTGTCGCTTCTTCCACAAGCGAACCGGTGGGGAGATGAACTACGGCTTCCACATGGCTCACCATATGGCCCTGGGCCTGCTCTTCCTGGGAGGTGGAAGGTGAGGTGGAAGGTGGAACGCTCCTGTTCTGCTACCACATTTCACTTCATTCTTTGTGCTCTCCCACCTGAGGAACTCGTGTAGAGAGGTTTCGTTTTCTAGGTTTCTTTTCTTTCAGCACAGACAGCCGTTTCCAAAGTTGAAACATCATCCTCTCAACAAAGTCATGTGACACGCAGCTGTGTCCAACCAGCAATTTTTCTTAATTACATTGTAGGTAGACAGAAGATGTACCAGAGACGGGGAGTCTAACCAGATATTTAAACACGGCACTTTGTTTGGTCTGCTTCACCAAACCGATGCCATGTCGTTAGTTTCTACCCAGACAACAACTGATCAGTACCTACATACAACATCGCTAATTATGTTGTGTGTGTGTGTGTGTATTAGTACACACCTATTTGTGTCCTGTTTCCTAATGTGAAAACCCAGGTAGAACCACATATACACACACTCAGCTTGTGGGTTAGCCACACAAACTCACAAAGGTCTGTTTTGAGTGCAGTGCATAATGAATGACATTTACAGGCACACGCCCCAAACTAACCGCCGACCCTGGCCTGTTTATTTTCATGTTTCTCCACCTCTACCCGCAATCAGATGAACTTTTTTTAAAATTCATTTTATTCAGGTTAGGCTTTATTTTAGACCTGCTGGCTGAAAAGAGGTCCTGCAGTTGAATGTCACACAGTTTCACTACGGCTGCACAGGCTGCCGTTGGTTCGGCGGAGGTCAAAGGTCACCCTGCACTGCAGAGTCATGCTTTGTTGTTCCTTTATTCCCTCTGCTTTTCCTTTGTCAGGTTCGATCCACACTAAAAAAATGTTTTGAATGCATTTATTCATGAGTCAGTCGCGGTGTTACATGCACCTCATTTCCTGGCACTGGTATCTGATAGTACCTCCATTTGTATCCTTCCTTCCTCCTCAGTTAGTAACACGTGAACTACTGTGGCTGCAAGAAATTATATATATATATACAATTATTATATAATAATTTGATTTACAACTTTATGCAGCTCCAACTTTTTGCCCGAATGTGATAAATAAATCTCCATAATGACTAAAAACTTTCAGAAATGTGCACTCAATTAAAACTAAAAATGCTAGAATGATTCTAATAATATATAATATATTTTTTCCCTCTTTTACTTTGGCCTGCATTTACTTTTCTTTTCACCTGTTTTCTTTAATAAGATTTATGGGTTATTTTTATTTTATGATGATTGATGCAAAGGTCATTACATTGTTTTAAGTTATAGTCAGTAAATTTAGAAACAACCTAAACAGCAGGACCATCATCCATTTATTTGAAGAGTGTTGTATTTCACCTGGGCCGTCTGTAAACAAGAGCTCTCACGTATAACCTACGTGCAAGAAGCCTTCACTGTCTGACTCCTCTTTATAATAATGACTCCATTAGTCAAAGTTCACTCTTAACTGCCTGTTATTATGTTGGAGAGGCTGTGTTGTGACGTTGTCTACACAAAAAGATCTCCTGGTTTCACTTAGAGATCACAGGGATTTCAGCTGTAACTCTGCAAACCTAAAGTGCAATGTTGTTTGTTGAAAGTTGTTTTGCGATGTAGCATCTGGGTCAGAAGTGGTTTAATCCGATCTGAATGCTGTAATTATCTTATTTTTATTCGTTTTTTTCTTCTTCCTTTGCTTACGTGGCTGTCAGTCTCTTTCTGTCTTTTTGGTTTGTGTGGTTTTTTTTGTCCTATTTGACTGAAACAAGCTGTTTTATGAACTGTTGCTTGTGGAAAGCAGTTTGAGTTTATAGTGTGTTTTTGAGGCAGTGTGAGAAATCAAAAAAAAGAAAAACATTTACACTATTTTTAAACTTTTTTTTGGTCAGATACACCCTGAGCACATCGAATTCAGCCATCGCTGCTCTGCTGTGTGCCCTCTACCCCCACTTCCCTGCTCACAGCACCGACAACCGGTAAGAGATAAACACAATACTCTTCTTAGTCATAAATATTTGTTTCACTACACACGGTAGCGCTTTACATCTCTCACTGTGTTTTCAAGACAACAAGTCGCGTGTTTTTTGTACTTTGGCTGGTGCTGCGACCTTTATATCAAGAATATAGCTTATATTATCTATGGCCACAGGGGGCAGCACCACCTTGTGTGAACTGACGGTGCTACAAAACCACTGAAAAATTACATGACTAAACCTCAAAGAAGAAGTACATGGAGTAGATCCTTACATCCGTTGCAGTATTTTCTGGACTACATGTTTTTTGTACTTTAAAAGGTGACATATTTAGGGTGTAACTGGAAAATCTATATTTTATGGGTTATTACCAACTTTATAGTGAGGAGTTTAAACTAAATTTGATTTTTATAGAGTCTCAAACCACCTATTTTTACTTTATTCCAAGAGACAAAAATACTTTATTATTTATCTTTTAATGTGTACTGTATCAACACTACAATAATACTCTTTTTTTTCCCCTGGTGATGGCAGTTACCACCTGCAGGCACTGCGTCACTTGGCTGTTCTGGCTGCAGAGCCTCGGCTGCTGGTCCCTGTGGATGTGGACTCTCTGAAGCCCTGCTACGCCCTCCTAGAGGTCACTTACAAGGTAGGGTCACCCAGGGCCGCGTGAGGTCACAAATGTGAGGAAACCAGTTCTTCTCTTTCTGCAAAGAGACCTAATGTAAAAGTCCCTTAAACCACATCTCAACCCCGGTCCACTTGATCAAGCTCGTCTCAGTTAAGAACTGACTTTGTAGATGAAATAACTTACGATACAGAACGCGATTTATTACACCTTAAATCCAAACCCTGCTGTTTATCTGATCCGAGCTGTGACACAACTCATGCCTCCAGACGTCGAGTGTTATTTCAGCTGCTCTGTGTTTGATTCAAACTCGTTTTTCAGTCAACTTCTACATGTGTGACATGTTTGACCTTTTGTTGATACTGTCATGTGAACCACGTTCTCCCTCAGGAGACCAGGTGGTATGAAGAAACCTCTGTAGAGCTGATGGCCCCCACCTTACTCCCTGAGCTGCATCATCTCAAACAGGTAATGCATTTTTTTAACACATGAGAAATGAATTTGTCTAAATAAAGTGCTGTCACTGGTGTGGTTTTTTCCCCCCCCTCATATTTGTTCTGTTTTGTGTGTTTTAGATAAAGGTTCATATTTGTTCTGTTTTCTGTTTTGTGTGTTTTAGATAAAGGTGAAAGGACCGCGTTACTGGGAGCTGTCTGTTAACCTCAACAAAGAAACCCAGCACCTTCAGTATGTACAGTGGAGAAAGATAATTGGAAACTGACGTAAACAGTCGGAGGGAAATCAATGCCCTGAAAACCAGAAAATCTTTGTGTTTGTCCCCTGACGGGTTGGACGAGAAGAATCCAGGGATTAGCTCCAATGTCTGACATTGATTTCCTGGACTTGTTCCCTCTGTTTCGTCACCAGGTCCATTCTTTCCAGAGATGGGGTTTTGTATGTAAAACTACGCGCTGGTCAGCTGCCTTACAAAGACGACCCTCACGGATGGAAGAGCCTGGTGGCCTCCAATGTGAACCAACGCAGCTCTGGAGTTCAGACCTTCAAGGTAAACACACACACACTGACCCAGAGAAACACCTGTCTCTGGGCGTTGGTCAAGTCTCAATAAAGACGAGACATGTATGTAATATTATATTATACTGTATGTGACGCAGCATATATTAGAAGATGCTGTTTAAATAAATATAAGCCAAAAAAGGGATTAAAATGTGTATGTACTGTATGTATATCTATATTTATATATGTGTATATACGTAGATGTATGTATATATGTACATATATGTACGTATATATGTACATATATGTACTGTATGTATATGTATATATATGTATGTGTATATATTTTTAACATATATTATTGTTCATGTAGCAAATATGCAGTATAAATTATACACAGTAGAGAAATGAATTGCATAACAATTCGCAGCTATGCTGTTAAAACAACTATTAAATTACAATTAAATTACTTTTAACATATATTATTATTAATCAGTTTGCTTAAATTAGGGGTTATTTTCATGTAGCAAAATTTAAGAACTGTGGCAGTATTTACAGTTTCTGTATTATTATTATTATTTTTTTATTGTCTGGCAGAATGAATGTGGTCTTGAAGCTTGTCTTTTCATACTGAGTTTCTAAAAAACGAGCACATTCAAACCAGAAATAGAAATAAACATGGAGTCGCTATGTCTAGTTTAAGTGACTCCCCCTGTCCCCCCCCTGTCACCCCTCCCCCACGGCTGCTCGTTTCCACTGTTGGCAGGTTGTCACTACAGTGTGAACAAGCTGCCGTGTGGTTGTCAGAATATTAGTGATTTTCTCCAAACGGCCTCTGTGTCCTCTGTCAATACAGTCCCACAAAACATGTGTCCTCACTGTCCTTCCACTCTGCCTTCAGGTCTTTTTCTCTTAGTCCATTCATCTGAACTCCTTTTCTTCTTTGGCCTGATTGTTTTTACCCCCACACACATCCTTTCTACCCCTCCCTCTATTTTTTCATTGTCTTTGTTTTGTCCTTCATCTCTCCCTGGACAGTCCATGGTTCTCATTAACTTCTTTATGCTTTAGTAAATTATAAATTGTAAATGTTATTTATTCAGTGGTTTGACTTTTGCAGCCTGAAGCCATCTCCACCTTTACATCTGAACCGGCCTTGGTCTCCTTTGCCGAGCTTTTCTGCAAAACATCTGAAGGGACAAAACAGGCAAGTCACTTCTAAAGACATTTCTACTGATTTAAAAAAAAAAAAGAAGTCAGGAACAAATGTCTATTCTGTACAGATTCAAAGTTGAATTCTGTGAAGTTTGTCTGGATGATGTCACCCTTTGGTTTCTTTTGCTGAGCGCAGCTTTAACATAGCGACTCACACATTTCTTGATCCCACCATCTTTAATTGAATTCGCTGAAAATATGACAAACTTTATCCACTGGTAATCTTGTATTCTGACTACAGTCAGTCTACCCTCCCACCCCCCTTTTTTTAATTTTTCTATTTTTTTCCACTGTATTCAAAGTGTCAAACACATCCTCTGTGTTTACATTGAGGACGTGGTGTTTCCTTGGTGAATAATTGCAGATTTATTGATTTTAATCCCGTCTGGTTTTTAATAATGTGGTGTGAAATAGCACTGTGTCTGGACCTGGATATACAGACACGTTGTGCTTTAAAAAAAAAAAAAAATTAATGAAATATATATTTGCACATATATATACTCAACTTCCAAATCTGTCTACATCATCTGCATCCTGCTCCCGGGCCAATAAGAACACACATGGTGTGTGTGTGTGGTTACTGACAGTGAAGTGCAGAGAATATAATAATAATAATAATAATAATAAAAACAAACTCAGGTGAAACGTTGTGTGTTGCAGAGAGAGGACACTCTGCTGTTCTCGGCCATGCTGTACGAGTGCGTGACGCAGGAGTGTCCAGAGATGCTGCCTACGTACATAGCTATTGAGCAGGTAAAACACACACACACATACACACACACACACTGTATGATGCTGTTGATCTGTTGAGTCACCTGATGTGTGTCTGTCCCAGTGCATTAACAACAGCAGGCAGCAGTGAAGTTAACCATGAGTGAACTCCGGATGTTAGTGAGCTAAGGCCGTTCTAAGGGACCTTTGCATGAACTTGTGTAGAAAAGAGAAGAGAAAATTTTGACATTTCCTTTTTGAAATTCATATTTGTTTTTGTTTTTTTTGTCAAACTTGAAATCATGTCAGAAAGACTTTCTGGATGAGAAGGAAATAACTCTGTGTGTCTTTCTTGGTCTTCCTCAGGCTGTGCACGCTCTCCGTCAGGGTGACCTTCTGGAGACCTTCCCTCTGTGGCAGTTGCGTTTAGTGGTGGACCTTTGGGACAGCAGGATGCTGCGCGGCGCTGCCAATCACCACCCCTCCGAGTTCCTGCCGGTGATGAAGAACATGGTGGACAGAGCTCTGGACAGCTGGCTCAAAGGTGAGGACGGAGACTCTGCTGTGTCGTTCCTCCAGCGCTTCTGTCTTGGAATGTATTATACTGTGGTGGTTTCTCTTTCCTCTCTTCTTGAGAAAACAATAAGACGTTTTTTCTTGGAATGTGAATATTTTCCACAGGAACACAGTTCAGGAAGAGTTGTCATTGTCACAGCAGTTTTTTTTTTCTTCCCCAAACACTGGATGTGTCTCTGCATGTTTTCCATGACTGGGTGCAGCACATTAATGTCATAGTTTGGAAGTCAAACAGTGCGTGTGTATACACCCAAACAGTCACACATTCCATCTACTAACCCGCACATGTACACACACACACACACACTTACAGTAATACACTGGAACTGTGCTCAGTGTGGGAAACAGGTGGGTGGGCGGAGCCTGTGATGTAACCTATGATTACCTTCCTGTTTAACAGAGACTCTCGTCTCCAGCAGATATTTGGTGTCAGTGAAAGAATGAAAAGTGCAGTGGTGTCCTGCAGGCCGTCAGAACTGTGGTCGGCCAACGCCAAAAACTGCCCCCCTCCCTGAGTCCAGTTATATATATTTTGGTGATGAGAGTTAATTAATATTAGTCAATCACCAAGTTGTTGTCGTTTGACGTTAAAGTTACTAAAGTTAAGAGATTGGCCTTTTTTTAAAACCTCAAGTAAGTCGTGATCCCACATTATATGGTACATATTTAACCAAAGTGTAAGATACAAATAATCAAAAACCACAGTATTACAGATATTATTTTAATTATAATTAATTTACACTCATATTCAACTTGATTATGAAATCAAACAACAAAATGGCAGAAATGTCTGTTCACAGTACACCAGTACATCACAGCCGTAAGGTGCTGAAAAGGTTTTTAAATTGTCCTTGAAAATACTTGAATTTGGCCCAAAAATCCCCCCCAAAAAAACCCTTTATCATCGTCTCTGGTTTTAAACAAAGGTTGTCAGTTACTTTCATTCAGTTTTTTGTGTTTACAGTACACACACACACGTGTTTTAACTGGTGCACTTCATGTTTTCTCCCTGCAGAGAACAGCTCAGTGTTGAAGTCTTACATGAGCGGTGAAGTTTTTCCCAGAGACGCTGAGTCCGTCACGCTGCCCTGTTTCCTGGTATACAGATCCGTTCCTCGGCTCAGGACAACGCAAACACAGCTGGAAGGCAAGACACACACACACACGCATGCACGCGCAAACAAACCCACATCCATGTGTTAACATTGGACTGATCCTGTTTACCTTGACACAGCACTGTGTTGTCAGCAGCTGAAATCCACCTGTTGGTGCTTCACGTGTCTGATCAATGTTTGGATAAGTCATACTTCAATGAGACGGTTTTTATACTTCAAATGTTGTTTTTACTTAAAAGGTCTGGAAAATTTTGTTTTAAAAAAGAAACATGAGAGCAAACCTCAGTGATAAGAGATACAATCACCTGACTTAATGAATACCTGGGCGCTGCAGAATTACAGTTTGTGTTTCTGCCTCTGCTCAGAAGTTGAGTTTTGTATAAATACGGCTAAAACCCTGTCAACACTGCTAAATGTTAGCTTTGTGCACAAACGAGTTCTCAGAGTGACGCACGCGCTCATGCATCTGATTCATTCTCTAAGTCAATATTACTGTATATTAAGCAGCAGTACTTGTATATAAAATTGGACAATATTACTGTTGTACATATTTTACTGGAACAGTAGGTACCAGAGAAGTCGAAAAAAAAAAAAATGGCCGACAGCTCATGGCTTGTTATCAGATCAGACAACTGCAGGTTTTAATTTCAGCCTGGATCAGTCAATAAAGTTGCTTGTTCTTCTTCTCCTATTCACACAAATTTGAACTATATTATAGTTTGTGGATCTATACATCATCAAACTCAAGGCCCGGGGGCCAAATGTGGCTGCCAAGCCATTTGCAGCCTGCGGGAACTTAAAAAGCCTTTAGTAAAGGCCATGCAGCAGAGTTTCTTAAACTTTTAAACATTTAAAAAAATGCTGAAAAAAATTCACCTTGTTCTCGTTGACATACTAACAATTACTTTTCAGTGATGCCCCTTGACCCTCTCTCTCTCTCCCTCTGTCTCTGTCCATAGGCTGCAGCTCACTTGGAGATGTGCTGTCCCGCAGCAGGGAGCTGGGCATCCCCCTCAGAGACCTGGTGAGACTGGGACCCGTCCTGCTGGGCTCTGCGTTAACGCCGGCAGGTTTCCCTCTGCAGTCGTTTTGATCCCGGCGATCAGAGCGGCAGGACTGACAGACTGGTAACTTCTCAGTTCATAGCCTCACGGTTCCACACATGTTCATAAAGACGTGACACCGGGACTGTTTACGAACACAATCAGACGTGGGGAGACATTTGTGTCTCTTAGATGTCAACGGGAAGGACACTTTTTTTTTTTTTCCAACAGGTTCGTTTCATCTCGTTCGTGGGGAACAGATAAATAAAATAACTTTGTAATATAACATGTATAGTTTTTTTTCTTAACAACCACAATTAAACTATAAGCTTTTAATAATTTTTTGCCTCAAGTGCCTCTCGTCCAACGAGGGCAACTTTTATGTTATGCTGCAAATCGAGGAGATTAAAAGAACCTGGTAGTCAGGGTAAAAACTTTCACCTCGGACCCCTGACCTCTCCGTCTGTGAGGACAGTAGGACAGAGGAGAGACAATAAAACCCTGAAGCACTGGCACAATACGATGTTGGTGTTGATTCTGTGTCTGTATCTTCATCAGAATAATAATATGCAAAAGTTAGGAGAGGCAAATTATTTTTTTCTTCCACCCTTTTACATACAGTGGCATCAGAAACTTTTTTTAAAATATATCCTACTTCAGAGCATAAGAATGTTGTTATGTTAGAAACTCAGAAACTTTTTTTTAAATATATCCTACTTCAGAGCATAAGAATTGAAAACATCCAGAGCACAGTGGCTGCTAATCCTAGGCGGCGGCGGCAGGTTTGAGGTTTGTTTGACTTTTCTGTCTTCTACAACGCCCTCTCATATATTTATAACCCAGTGTCTTCACACGATGTGTCCTGCGTTCTGCTGCTCGACTAAATGTAGAAAAAGCCCAGTGTCATGAAGACGCTGTGTGGGTGGTTGGATCATTTTTAAACAACAGCCTTGAGACATTCCGCAGAAAATGGAAAACATTTGAAACAAACAAGAGGTCCACACCCGCTGTACAGAGCGGCAGCACAGAGAGAAGCTCACTCCCAGGATTGTGAAATGTGTGTCTGTGTGTCTTTGTGAAATCTTATTGTTTCTCTCATTATCTATTTCACAAAACGACTTCTCACCGGTTTGTCAAACCTTTTCTAATCAGTAATAGACTGGAAGAATCACAGGCCAACACGAGACACGTCGTTTCTTTTTTAAGGATGTAAACAACACTGTTTGGAACTCGTGACTTGCGTCTGGATCCGATTTAACAAGAGGAAGTGTTTGGTTGTTTCTTTCATGTTGTTTCTATTATAATCCTTGGTTGGACTCGTTTCTCAGTGTCTGAATGAACGTCTACTGTGTCTGGCTGGACTTCTTTCTCCAGAACTTTAGGTTAGTTTCCCTCAGTCTCAAACGAATTCCTACTGTTATCAACCGTCGATGATGACCTTTTTTTTTTATTGTTTATTTTTTCCATGGCATTTTGTTATTGATCTGCTAAAAATGGCCCCATCTTTAAGTAAAAACATATAATACCAAATAGGTGGAAATGTGTTGTTTAATTGGATGAAATTTGGGCTGTGAAAAAAAACCCCAAAAATAATACAATAACACAATACAATAGTCACAATAAATTGTACCGTTGCCGCCGTATCGTGAATACGTATCATATTTCCAGATTTTTGTCAACACACATTCCTACTTCTCATCCAATTGTGGTGACATTTACACACACTGTGGGGAAAAAAAGAGTTTCTGTTTCACCAAAACATGTTAGTTTCACAATCTCTACTTCTATCTTCTTTATCTGTCTAGATGACTTCCTGTCCTCCGTGTGAAGATCTCCCAATTTTTTGGCCAATGAGCATCTTGGAAATTCTATGTTGGCACAAATAAATATTCCACGTCTTAGCCTTAGTTTGCTGAAGAGAGCAGGGAAAAGAGAGAATTCCAAATTGTGGGAGTAATTCCGCTCGTAAGGGTGGACGACATGCATCATGTAAAACATCTGGTCCGCCCACGTTCAACATGTTTAACATCCCATCAACATGACGAGCTGTTGGTTCAGTTTCAGAACAGACCATTGAACATAACTTCCACACCACAAAATCTGTCCAGACCATCATCAACATCCATCAAGTTCTAGTCCCGGTCCTGTGGGACACTCTTATTATATGCATTCTAATATCTGTAATAAAATAAGTGTTTCATTTGCAGAAATAATAGAAAATGTACAGAATCCACGTGATGTCGATCCATGAAAACTCACTAACTTTAATTCATGATTGTCATACTTCCTCTGTTCTCTTGCAGTAATAGAGTTATTCTCCTTTTCTCACCTGGAACAAATCCAGTGAGTCCTTCTTGTGGAAACCTAACTTTTGGCTAGGGTTGCACATTCCCTGGAGCACTCTGGCGCCGCCCGCAGGGAAGGTGGACCTCATAACTTTGTGAACGACTACTATGGTGAGAAAGTTGTATCTCTGCATAGGTGTGGACTTGCTTTTTGTTAATATGTATTTGACATAGTTACATGATGATGGACATATATGAACAGTACATGAATATTCAGGGTTTTTTAGTTTTTTTTTTTAGATGCATTCCTATCTCACTGCTTTATCTTTACTGTTGTTTAATTGAATCTGTTTCCACTCTTTGTGGAAAAGGTGGGCGCAGCATACAGGGTCTCATTTCCATTTAAAGGTAAAGTCTAGGAACACCACCTCTGGTGAAGGCACGTCTGAAGAACCCAGCCGTGCTCAGTCATCAGCCTGTGACTAACGGCTGACGCTGACATCAGGGAAACAGATTCATCGTCTCCGTTGTGTTGCCGTGGCCTCGGACTTCTTCTTCTGCCGTCTTTTCTACTCGGTTCCTAAATCCCTCTGAGATGGTGTAACACTGTGGTTCTTTTGTTTGGTACCAGTCTACTGTGGGTGTGTGTTGTGACACAACCTTGACTGTTTGTCTTCTCTCAGTCTGTGGGAACACCAGCGCTGTCTCCAGGAGGGGAGAAAAAAAAAACAAACAAAAAAAAAATACTTGTGCGTTTGTTCCCACAATAGGACAGTCTGTGTGGCAGAGACCACGCCCTCCAGCGCCGTGGTTTTTCTTGCTCCGACTCTACATGCTTTGAATCTGTTTTAAGCCTTTTCAGTGAGGGACACTTGAAAGTCCTGAAAGTCCCCCCCTCCCCCCTCCCCCCTCCCACACCTCTCGGTTGTGACTGTTTTACAGGAAAGGAAGATAAATTTAAAACTGTCTTCAATCTGTGTGACATTTCTTTTTCAGTATGACTTTTTTTGTTTGTTTTTGCTTCAGTGACTGGAAGTCAGTTTGTGTCTCAGAATGTATTTTAACAACTGCATATTATATACAGTAACAGTGATTGTACAAGTAGCTGTTAGCGTATTAGCACTAGCAGTCGCAGTATTAGAAGTAATTGATCATTAGAACTGGGGAAATATTTGTATTAACAGCGGATCTGCTGCAACAGCCCCGCCCCCTAGAGGCACCAAGGACGTGGTTCCTCTGGGAATCGAACCCAGGACTCTCTACTTGCAAGGCTGACACGCTACACTGTAGAACCAACCAGCAGCAGCTGTAGTAGTAGTGGCAGTTGTACTAGTACCGCTTGTAACAGCCGCAGCAGTTGCTGTAGTATTGCAGTAGTATTGCGTTAGTTGAGGTAAAAACAGGTCAATGTTTTTTTTTTAGTTTTTTTTTTTTAGCTTGTCATTTGTTCTGTGACATCATCAGCATCCATGTGTTTCTCTCGTATGACGTTCGTGCACCAGTCACACCGTGTCTGCCTGTGGATTCGGACAGTTCTCTCGTTCTCTCTCCAGCGCCTCACGTTCCTCTGATGAAGAGCGCTTCTGTTCAGAGATGCTAAACTTAGGAGAACGTGTCGTTTCACAAACCCTCCCAGGAGGAAGTAAAAGCAGAAGTGGTGGCAGAAGCTGGGGTCACTTCTCTGAAGCTTGTTTCATGACATGTTTCCTCACAAAGACACACACTTTTTCTTTAGTTTTGTATTTTTTTAAATTTTTTTTTAATTTATTGTAAAAATCCACTTCTTTGATGTTTTATATATTTGTAGTTCCATGTGTCTGCTCTCTGGTCCAGGCTCCGGTCTGGTCTGGTCTGGTCTGATGTGTAGAATATCCTCCTCCTTCAGGGCTGTCTTCAAACTTCAACTCTCTCTAACTGCTGACACAATCAAAGTTATGAAATGACCAGTTAAGAGTTACACAATCCTCGTGTCAAACACAGAAAGAGCAGATCTGATGTCAGCACTCTTCAAAGTTGACTCGTGTTAAAAGTGTGGACGTTAGATGAGGGAGAAGTGCCGGTGTGACGTCATTTCAGGGACTCCTCCCATGACAGATGTCCTGCGAAGACTCCCTCATGGCGTCTCTCAAATGAATGTACTGGACTTCCTGTGGAGAACAAAATGAATGAGAGTGACTACAGAGAAAACCATTGTGATCACAACGGAGTAAAAAAAAAAAAAAAGATCTAAATAGTCTGAATATGACTGTAGCGAGGAACCAGAATGACCACAAAACCAGAGTAAAAGCATCAAAGTGAGCAGAGAAAAAACAGCACAAGTGACACGGGAAAACTGAAGAGAGACCAAAGGAACTGAGAGGAAATAAAAAAAAACAAAGAGAGAATAACTGAGGGGGAGAAGAGGAAGAGCAGAGAGAGGTGAACAGAACAGGCAACGACAACAGGCGACAACATTGACAACAGGCGACAACAGCAAATGACAACAGGCATCAACATTGACAACAGGCAAAGACAACAAGAATGACAGGCATCAACATTGACAACAGGCATCAACACATTGACAACAGGCGACAACGACAGGCAACAAGCAAAGACGACAACGACAGGCAACAACATTGACAACAGACGACAACAGGCAAATGACAACAGGCAAAGACAACAAGAATGACAGGCATCAACATTGACAACAGGCAACCATGACAGGCGACAACATTGACAACAGGCGACAACATTGACGACAGGCGACAACAGTAAACGACAACAGGCAAAGACAACAACGACAGGCAACAACATTGACAACAGGCGACAACAGCAAATGACAACATTGACAACAGTTGGCAACAACGAAAACAGGTGATAGCAATGACAACAAGCAACAATGACAACAGGAAACTGGCAGCGACAACACGCAACAATGAGAACAGGCGACAAAAGTACAGACAAATTATTAATTTATCTTCTGACACTAATATTATTAAGGGTCAATCCCAGTAGTCGTCAGGAGAGGGCGGGGTTGTACCCTGGACAGTTCACCAGTCAGTACCAGCAGCAACAGTGACACCTAGTCACACATTTGACATTTAAAAAAAAAAAAAGCATCTGACCACTGACCAAAGTTTTTGTTTTTTTTTTATTCATAGTTTTCATTCTCAGTCATAGTTTTTTTTTATATGTTTCTGTATCAGCTGACTAAAAATGGAACTTGACGTCTGACTGATCTGTCTCTTCCTCTTGTTTCTATTGTTTCAGTTTATTGTCATTTCCTGGATCCTGGAGGAACAGAGTGAACTTCGAAACACAGAAGCCCATTGTTAACACCAGGTCAGTCGCAGGTGTGTGTGTGTGTGTGTGTGTGTGTGTGTTTGCATCCCAATCATACCAAGGCTGCCCTTTGGCACAGGGCTGCGTACAGAGGGCAGGGCCGCTCAGAATGTGGGTGTGACCAAAGTTGAAAAGATGTGTGACAACTCTGACAGAGAACTTTTCCTCCACAGAATGAATGGTGGAGCTGCAGAGGCCGGAGGTGAGGCGGAGCACAGCACAGCACAGCACAGCACAGCACAGCACAGCTGCTGAAGAGCTGTGGCGATGAAGTCTCAAAGTGCAGCAGAGAAGAGAGCCGTTGTCCTGCGCGTCTGCGTGAAATTTGAAAAAAAAAATTTCAAAAGTGAAAGAGAAGACGTGCGCAGTGCGCGCCTGGCTGACAGAGCTGCAGAGGTGAGTCCAGAAAATGTTCTTTACTTTATTATATATATATCTATATATCTTTATAGAAAATACGACCGTAGCTACAGCGACTTCCTTCCAAAGAAAACTTTTTTTTTATTTTGTATATCTTTATAGAAAATACGACCGTAGCTACAGCGACTTCCTTCCAAAGAAAACTTTTTTTTTTTTCTGTGTGCAATATTTCAAAAAATTGTAAAATTTAGACTTCAGTGGAGACTCAGCAGAAGTGACGAGTGTTTTAAAAGTAAACTTTTGCGCAGTCGTGCGTAAAGGGCGGTTTTTGCAGCAGAGATGATCGGAAGTGAATGTGGTGTCAGGTACAGAGAGTAACCCGTCCTTCCTCTTCCTTTTCTGGGGCAAGGACACAAAAAAAGGAGATTGAATGACATGACCTAAAAAGGTGTCACACCGGGCCCAAAAATCCCCCCCCCCCCCCCCCCCCACAGTGTTCTGACGCAACAACCTGCCCCCTGTCTTTCAACCCGTAGCTCGTGGGCTGCAGTCCACTCTGTGACCACACAGACGTTGGACTAACGCAAGAATGGACGTTGAAAAAAAATTTTAAACTTTTACTGGAATGTCATGAACATCGGCCCAGATTTACGTGGACGTGGGCCACATAAGTAAACGACCCGTGTGGGCCATGTTCTCTGGATTTGCCTCGTATGTAAAAATCAAGTCAAGTCTCGACTAAATAGCACTCATTTGGATGAGAGTTTGCTTAAATAAATACCACATGTGGCCCAGATAGAATACTTCAATATGGCCCATGTAGGCTTCTCTGAACTGGACCTGGGCCACAGACAGTGATGCTGTGGTGATTTGATCACTTCAACAAAGATGTAGATTTTTATTTTTTTATTTTTTAATCAACCAGTCCTAAAACCTGGATGGTATTTTTGATAACACTGTTTGGTCCAAACATATAAATATATATTAGTTTATATTTCTGTGACTAGAATTGAACCTTTTTTCTTTCAATTCTCCGGCCGATGATCACGTGACCACCACGTCTCACCTCTTCACTTTCAGACCAATTAGATGTTGAAGATGCGGATAAACTTACTCGTGTAGTAGATATCTCGGTGAGTGAGTGTGTGTGTGTGTGTGTGTGTGTGTGTGTGCGTGGGAGAGAGAGTTTCATAATGAGTGACATGGGGTTTCCCTCTCCCCGTTTCCTTCATTCATGTGGCTGGAGACGGAAAGAAAAAGAGCTGCCGACCCGGAAGTGAGCTGAGATCTGAGTGTGTCTGAAGGAGGAAGAGTGTGTGTGAGTGTGTGTGAGGGGAGGGAGAGTTTGGTTTGCACACATTTCCATTTCATTTCCCTCATGTAGCATTTTCATATAAGAAGATTAAAGAGTTCAGACAACGCTCTCTCTCCTCCGGCTTCAAACTTTGCATACGTGTCTTCCTGTATGTGCTGCTGCTCGACTCGTTTCCTTCTTCTACTTCCTTGTGACCTCGGCAGCCGCAGCAGGGGCCCCCCGTCAACCCGTT
>NC_024318.1:3367424-3382929 GCF_000523025.1 Cynoglossus semilaevis
CGTTTTACTGCAAACTCAAATATTTAATGAAGAGCTGGAACATAAGGATATGATACATGTTATGTAGGTTTAGCCCGTTACCATAGCTACCTGATCTGCATTCTCCTTATGCTGCTGATTCCCTGCACCTTATTGGCTACAGTCTCAGCCAATCAGAATGCTTGTTACATTCCATAATCGGGATCCACCTCAGTCTGATATTTGAAGAAGGGATTTTATTTTGAAAATCATCATCTAAAACTTAATAAATGCTACGAGTCGACAGTTAGCTACATTCGGATGAGATGTCGTAGGTAGTTTGGTTGTCGTACAGTATAGTAGGGTTGTGGGTTCAATTCCAGACTCCCAGGCAAATGGCAACAGCTGCAGTGTAGTGTTCAAAGACATCATTGTCCTCAACTTCAACTATGTTTGCAGCACCCTCTGCAGGACAGGTGACGTCACTGCACATGTCCTGTCTCCATGAAACAGTTAAATTCAAGAGAGGAAAGAAATTCATGTTTCCTTCGTTATTCATATTAAAAATTAGATTAAATTTCATTGTCGTTTTGTGACATTGGGATTTGGTTTTGAAACTAAAGACTAAAAATCAAATGTTTAAAAACAGAATCAACAGATTCTGTTGACTTGGCCGTAGAGTCCAGGAGGCGTCTGTTGTGTCCGTGGACATGGTGACCAGTGGAGACAGGAACAGGCGGATCACAGGCGGCTTTGTGTGTCTAAACAAATGACAGGAAGTGCAGGTATGGAGAGACGTCGCCATGGAGAGTCAAACTGAAGAGAGGTTCAACCGAGGTTCAACTTTATCACTTGCACAAAGAGTTGCTGTTGCGTTCCTCATCAGATATGGTGTAATTAACCGTCCAATCAGGAGCCGGGCTGAAACACAGGAACTTTCTAACCAACGGCAAATAAACCTCACAGCAACGAGTTTCTTCCCTCGTGGCTGAATTTGACACGGTGACGATAGTTAATGACAAAAGACAGAACAGGAACCAGGCAAGAAGGAGATAGGGGTTTAAAAAGTGACCAGAAGGGGGCAGCAATGCAACTAAAAAGAACTCCAATTGCTGCAAGAATCCAGAGAGAAAGAGGTTTTTGTCGACTTCAGAGCGTTGGGTCAGAGTGAAGCAGCGAGGACAGAACAGTTGAGGGATTGAACCAAAGAGGAGTAATTTGACACGAGGTGTGAGCTGGGCTTGAGTCTCACCAGCGTCACCCGCTGTCTCCTTTTTTAATCCGACAGCAGCGGTTGTGTCGTAACACTTTCTGACGCTTTGAGGCTATATTTGACGCTGCAGAGAGAGAGAGAGACAAACCACAGGGCGCAAATGAAAGTGAACCGTATCTTTGGCTGTGCAGTGACAGAAGCACATGAGTTTGCAGTTTTTTTTTTCTTCACCAAACACGAACAAAAAGCAGTTGGAAAGAAAAATCTCATGGCATCTCCATCCAAAAAAAACCAAACAAACAAAAAAAAAAAAACCCCCAAACCACCGTATACTGCAATTTCTTTTCAGCAGAATTTCAATTTTCACAACCACGACTTCCGCAGACTTATCATTTTTTCTCATCTTTTTTTTCTTATCTATTTTTTTTTTGGTCTTATTTTTAACTGTGCAGGTGCAGAGTACATTTTTTCTCGACATCTCGTTATTCCCCACAGAAACCACATCGGCCTTATTTGTGTGTTAATACTTTTTTGGCTAAAGGCTGAAGCTAAAGGCTGAAGCTAAAGGCTGAAGCTTTCTCTCGGCAGTATTGTATTGATGTTCCTCAAACATATAACAGAGCATGGAAGGTATGTCTGGTATGGACGAGGCATGTGGTAGAAATCAGGAATAAGGGAATCTTGGAGTCAGGACGTTTTCTGTTGGATGTTTATGAAAGCATTCCTCAGAAGTTATCCTTGAGTGGGTGAGTCTGAGAAAGGGAGAGAGAGATGGACTAGTGTGGGGTGGAGAGAGGGAAGGGGGGAGGATTTACTCAGGGGGAGGATGGAGGGTGTGTCTCCCTGTGTTTAATGCCAGTAAAAGTCACTGTTAGAAACAGACAGTTTTTGAGAGTTGAGAGTCAGAGAAACGAGTCAGAGAACACACACACCCACAGTCTGTCTAGGTGTGTGTGTGTGTATGACCTGTGGTATGTTAAATGTGTGTGTGGGGGTGTGTGTGTGTGTGTGTGTGTGTGAGGCTGACCTCCTTAGTAAAAAAACATTAAATTTTAAGTTTGGTTTCAGTCCAGAAGATTCTACTTTGTTGCCAACAGTGATGACGGAAGAATTCCAAGGCCATGAGTTCTTCCCACACCTGGTCATGTTCTGACCGACCAATCAGGCGACAGTGTGGCTCAGGCCTCCCTCAGTGAGACACAGTGACCATAGAGAACATGTAAAACCACAGTGCACGTACGTGCACACAGACACACACGTCAGTCAGTGTAAAGAAGCAGCACAGCTTCCGCTTTTCAGGAACAGACAACGGCGGTGTGTGAGAGGAATGTTTAAGAATAGAATATAAACACAATACAAACAAGAACAAACTGGATTAGATCAGATTAGTCATGTTGCAGCAACAAAAACATTCTTCTAGCTGTTCATGTTGTTGAGATAAAACACAGAACCAGATTGTTGTACTTTTTTTTTTTTTTTTTTTGCAGATAAGGTGGTGTCTCTGAGTGTGTGTTTGATTAGAGAAAGGGAACATGGGAAATTGTGTTTTACTGATGACGCTGTGAAGTGTACTGTTATACTGTGCTGTTCCAGCAGTAAAACATCTGTTTGGTCATATGTAAAAATGCTGATTAACTGAGATTAATATTGATTGACCGCAATAATGATTATTTGAAAAATTAAATGCTTATTTTAATAACAGAAACAATAATAATAATAATAATAATAATCTACCTTGAAGCTGACAAATGGGGAGTTAGTAAATGTACACTAAGACTACTGCATGTGGCGTTAGATTTTCGGTGCATTGTGGGTCGAGTCCCTCGTTAACCAGTCTGGTTTACAGTTAAAGCCACTGGTTTCTAATAAAGTGCAGCAGCTGGTGCAACAGTGAAGTGTGCATCCACAGCCAGTCTAACAGTCTCACACTTTCTACTGCAACGGTGGTGCCGTTGTCACCGCGGCTGATGAGAGGTTTTTTTTAGTCAGAGCTACTGGTTTCCAGTAAAGACCTGCACCGAGTGTCTTCACAGCAGAGGAAGTGGTGGTAGCGTCGTCTGTAACTGTTAAAAGAAGGTGTTGTCATGCTGCACTCACGTGTTTAATCAGAGAGAGAATGAAAAGAAAAAAATCTGAAAACCTCAACTTCATTAATTGACGTCATTCAGCGATTTGTACAGTGAAATATTGAAGGACTGTGTTGAAACTCGACTGCACTTTTTTAAAAATTTGAAATTCAAGATTATAATTTAAATAATTAAATAATTTGCCTTGCGGTAAAACATAAAAAAAAATTCAAAAGCCATAAAGACAGGGGAACAGTGTTAATGTAAATGATGATATAATGAAGGTCAACGTCTGCAACCGCAGTATTTATCGAATACATATGTCTATGTTGCCATCTAGCGGACAAGAGCTGTCATGACAGCAGTCTGGGGATTTCAATCTGCTTTCCTTTGTACAGTATTCTGTGATTGGTAATTAAAAGCAGTAAATAAAATAAAAATAAATAAATAAAATTATGTTAAAAAGTAGTTAAACCAAGAGAGTCTCCTCTTTTGATAAACAAGTAGAAGTCATCAATATATTAATTATATTTATCGACAACAATCAATACATTTCTAAAAAAAATAAATACAGACTGTTAAAGATCAAACATAAAATCTAAAAATCTTTATGTCACTCTATACCTCCGCTCTACATATAAAATAGACCGTGTTGATTTTCGTGCATCTGTTGTTCTATTGTTGACCAGAAGAGGGCAGTGTTTCCTCATCCTCTTCAATCGTACTTCAGATCTGTCGGTTTCCTGCCCTGCGGCCTCACTGACATCATCCCTGGTTTATTGCAGAAGGAGGCCATCTTTGAAGGTCCTCCTCTGGGGAAATGTGAGCTATTGATTGGTTGACGGGTGTCAGCTGCTCATTGATCACCTCTCCCACAGACAACAATGGAGGGAGAGCAGTGAGAAGCAGCCAGGATTCTGTTCACACAGTGGAGGCAGAGCCACAGCTGCGGCAGCGCATTAACAATATTCACTCTGTGTGTGTGTGTGTGTGCGTGTGTGTTTGAACACTGTAATAAATAGTGGATACCTGTCTGTTTAGAAATGAATAATTAGCTGAAAGGAGCTTATGATCACCTACAAAAAAACAGAAATATTATTTTTTAAATATAGCTGGGATGCCCTTAAAAGTTAACATTTCTTTAGGTAAGCTAATAGCTAACAGATAGCAAGAAGGGTGACTCTTAAAGGTTAACTCAGCACCACCATTCTTTATCCTGAATCTGAATCTTGTGAGTTGCATTAGTGCCACCTACTGGTTAAAAATGAGGTTCACCGTCTGGTTGGTTCGGTATTGGTTGGATGTGGAGTAATGACTGAAGTGATGTAAATAAAATGCACATGATTAAACCGGAACTTTCAAAGAAAGTTTGGCACTTTAGATGTCTGGCGCCATCTAGTGGCATTAACTGAAATTGAAGTTGAGTTGTTGTGATGCATTAAATAGAAGGATGGACAGTAATCTTGTACTGTACAGTGTCTGCAGGGTTAGGGTTAGAAAGCCCAGCGGGCCGTAGTTTACCTGAGGTCAACTGTTCATGTTTGTGAGACTAGGTCTGACATTTTAACTTGTCTGGATGGAATATTAAAGTCAATTGAGACTCAGACGAGCCTTTTGAGTTTCACTGAGTCATTGTTGGACCCCCGGCGTAGACCCTGGAGCAGCAGCAGCAACAGTTCCTGCTTCATGTTTTTAATCACTTCTCCTCTGATTTTCAAACCTCTTGTGTCACTTTTTTACCACTGGACCACACAACAAGAGATATGGAACACACAGAAACAGAAACCTCCCACAGTGAGGAGGAGGAGGATGATGATGATGACGATGATGTGATGGTGATGTGATGTGATGTGAACACTCATTCGAGGCTGTGTCCCACTCCTCTTCAGTGGAAAAGCTGCACGGCTGGCTAATCAGAAACACAATGGTGTCTCCGTGTCCTCAGTTCTGCCACCTGGACACCGACAGTGTTTAGACTCATGACGACGTGACTCAGATCCTTGGCTCTGTGTGACTCAGGATCTCAGACTCAGACTGGACTCTGCTGGAGGGGGAGGAGGGGGGCGTCATTGTTTAATCTGTCCTCTGGGCAGTTGTACAGTTTTTTATTCAGTCCACTTTGGCAGCAGCTCTCTCTCTCTCTCTCTCTCTCCCTCTTTCTCATTTGTCGAAAACACTAAACCAGTTTGTGTGTGTGTGTGTGTGTGCACTGAGACAGAGAGGGAGGGGACAGGAGACGTGGGAACTGATGACTGAAGGGAGGATGTTAGCATTTTCCCATGATTCCCTGTGGAATTTTGATTCTTACTGCTGCTGAGAAGTCAATCCGAACGAAGCTAAAAGTTAGCAAATTAGCCGGCTTGTGACTAAAGAATGGGCTTTAAAGAACAAAAAGTAACATCAGGAATAGAAAGTTTGATCAAAGATCTATTTTTTTTGTCTAAGAAATGATTAACGGTCTTCTGAGAATGGCTGAAGGTTAGCGCTCAGATGAATGTTTAATTTTATTCTCATAAATAAAATCCCTCCTCTTCCTGTTCAACAGCAGTTTGAATGAACGTGAAGTTGTGATGATCAGTCCAGATTCACAGCCTGTAGTTTTCACTTTCCCGGGTTTTTCCAGAGTGGCCGAGAATAGAATCACAATTCACCTGGGAATTCTGGGAAAAATAAAAATGTTTTCTCCCTTTAGGCCAAAACAGTGAGATTTCGCTGGTTCCCATGACACGCAGTGGGACACACACACACACACACAGATATTTTTGTGTATTGTGTTCTCCAGCTCCTAACATTACTAACACAAATATCCCCTGTGTCTAATCTTAATCCTGACCATAACTTTATTCTCCTAATCCTAATCCTCAAATTGCAAAAATTCTCCCACAGCGACAAAATCCTCATTTTTCACTTTTTTAAATGTTTTTTTTACTTAAATTAATTTTTTTTTTATTTACATTTTTTTATTATTATTTTATGTTAATTTTTTTTAAATTTTTGTGTGTGTGTGTGTGTGTGTGTACATGGAGTGCCCAGAAGTTGGCGAGTCATCAGTAGAGATCTCAGAACACTGCAGGAAGTGGTGGTTCACAGATGACTCAGCCCAGCCATACATTTCAATACTCTCTTTCTCTCTCTCTCTTTCTCTCTCTCTCTCTCTCTCTCTCTCCCTCTTTCTTCTTACACCTGCTGTTTCACACTCTCTGTCTTTATTTTCTCCATCCCTTCATTCAAAGACATGTTCTTTCTATTTCTCTGCTTCATCTTCTCTTTTAAGTCGTTTCTTTAACGTGTATGTGTGTGTATGTGAGTGTGTGTGTGTGTGAGTGTGTGAGTGTATATATATATCAGTGTGAGTAGGACTTCCAGAAATGTGTGTGGGATGATATCTGGCTTCCTTTGGAGTCATTAAAACATTTTCCTCTCTCTCTCTCTCTCTCTCTCTCTCTCTCTCTCTCTTCCTCCCTCTCTCTCCCCTTTCTCACCGGGTCTCTCTGTCGTTTCAGTTTTGACTGAATCTTTTCTGATGAAGAGGAGAATGAAGAAAGACAAACCGGTGAGTGCCAACAATCCTGACACCACATTTATAAGGACACACACACACATACACACACACACACACACACACACATACATTCTGGTGTCTAATCAGCTCTGTGGCTCCTGTAGCTCCGTCCTGGCATTTTGCGTCATTTCTGATGAGAAATTCTGCTGAAATAATATTTGACGTCTGGTGTGAGAGAGTGTGTGTGTGTGTTTGTGTGTGTGTGTGTGTGAGGGACAAGACTTTGGTTCACGTGGACGACTGTGAGACAGTCTTAGGAGCAAATTCTTTCTTTAATCACTTGGTTTTATTTTCTATTCTACTTCCTTTTGCGTCTTTCGTGATAACTGTTTTGTAAACATATCGTAGTGCGTGACGGCGAGTCGACAACGGCGTCTGCAGAGCGGGCGACCTTTGGCGTCTGTAGTTTTGAGTTAAAAGTAACCAATGGCTGAAAATCATGATCACGTATTGGAAAAGAAAACAATGATTTCGAATTCCGACTCATCAGTTTGAAGCAACTTATGGCAAAAGTCCAGCCCGATGTTTGGGTCACATGGGAGATTTCGGGGGGGAGGGGGCGTCCTACAGAAAACCTACGGAAAACTCAGTCTTTACAGCCTTTTTTTAATCCAATTTCTTTGACATACATTTTAGTGTTTATCTACGGATTTGTGTGATCATTTTTGTGTTAAAATTTTGTGTTAATTTGTGTTAATTTTTAAGTTAAATGTCTCTGGTCTAGCAGCAGAAATGTCACCGCGATATAACCAACCAGATATTCAACCACAAAACACTAAAAGTAGCACGAATATCTGTATTTATCTGAAACAGCTAAGTTAAGTGAAAAATTGTTCTCATTCAGTGCATTGCTAGCTAAATGCTGGCAAATTAGCCTAGCGCTAACTTAATGCTAAAATGTACCCCAAAGAGACTGTAACAAGCTAACATTCCTGAGCTAATGTTAGCTCAGGAACAACTTAAAGTTGACCCAGAAAAGAGAACAATCACCTGAAAAGTAACCAAATGTTAACCTGTAGTTCGAGTCAGAACTAGCAATCAAACGACTAGTTAGCGACAATGTAACCCAAGCTAGGGAACTGAAGCTAATTTATAGCTAAATGAGCTGAATATTGGCTAAATATTTGGCCATTTCCTAACTCAAAGTAACCTACAAGGTTTAGAACTTTAACAAAAAGATAAAAAAGTTGGGTCAATAATGAGTTTGACTGCTGGTTCCACGTGGGTGACTGATGGTTTTCCTGTTTGTGTAACTGTTAATAATTTGTAGCCCACACCTTTTATCCGACTCAGACTCACTCCTACCTGCAACTCAAGTCGTCGGCCACAGGGAATTTTCTGTTTTGTTCAGATGTTGTAATTTTACGATTTACTCAGCCCCTGAGGTCGGAGCTATTTACAGCAACTTCAGTGTCACATGAACCGAGGTAATGAAAAGTATATCTGCACCTCAGGAGGCTTTGAGTCAGAACTCCTTCATTTTTTAGGCCAAAATGAGTCTGGTGGTGACGTGAACCACGGTTTCAGAATCACTGAAGATGCACATTATATAAGAAGTGCAGTGGGCGGAGCCACTGAGTCGGCAGAAACGGGCCAGGTTGAGTGGGGGAGCCAGAACTGATGACAGGGCATGCTCTTTTTGTTCTCGGGTTCTGATATGTGTCAGAGATGGAGAGAAGCTCTGAATTGTTGTTGTTTTTATCAGACTGTGCGGTGATGTGATAACCATCTAGGTATGCTAGCTGAAACTCGCTAAAGCCCACATATTCTCTTGTTTTCATCTGGTGCAATCACACGAATGTGTGGTTCTCAAAGGTGCAATACATTATCAACACTTTATCAACACATTATCGTTTAGGGATGTGACCATACACTCAGTCTACGGAAAACTCAGTCTTTACAGCCTTTTTTTAATCCAATTTCTTTGACATACATTTTAGTGTTTATCTACAGGTTTGTGTGATCATTTTTGTGTTAAAATTTTGTGTTAATTTGTGTTAATTTTTAAGTTAAATGTCTCTGGTCTAGCAGCAGAAATGTCACCACGATATAACCAACCAGATATTCAACCACAAAACACTAAAAGTAGCACGAATATCTGTATTTATCTGAAACAGCTAAGTTAAGTGAAAAATAGTTCTCATTCAGTGCATTGCTAGCTAAATGCTGGCAAATTAGCCTAGCGCTAACTTAATGCTAAAATGTACCCCAAAGAGACTGTAACAAGCTAACATTCCTGAGCTAATGTTAGCTCAGGAACAACTTAAAGTTGACTTACCCCAAAGAGACTGTAACAAGCGGCCTAACGTTAGCTCAGGAACAACTTAAAGTTGACCCAGAAAAGAGAACAATCACCTGAAAAGTAACCAAATGTTAACCTGTAGTTCGAGTCAGAACTAGCAATCAAACGACTAGTTAGCGACAATGTAACCCAAGCTAGGGAACTGAAGCTAATTTATAGCTAAATGAGCTGAATATTGGCTAAATATTTGGCCATTTCCTAACTCAAAGTAACCTACAAGGTTTAGAACTTTAACAAAAAGATAAAAAAGTTGGGTCAATAATGAGTTTGACTGCTGGTTCCACGTGGGTGACTGATGGTTTTCCTGTTTGTGTAACTGTTAATAATTTGTAGCCCACACCTTTTATCCGACTCAGACTCACTCCTACCTGCAACTCAAGTCGTCGGCCACAGGGAATTTTCTGTTTTGTTCAGATGTTGTAATTTTACGATTTACTCAGCCCCTGAGGTCGGAGCTATTTACAGCAACTTCAGTGTCACATGAACCGAGGTAATGAAAAGTATATCTGCACCTCAGGAGGCTTTGAGTCAGAACTCCTTCATTTTTTAGGCCAAAATGAGTCTGGTGGTGACGTGAACCACGGTTTCAGAATCACTGAAGATGCACATTATATAAGAAGTGCAGTGGGCGGAGCCACTGAGTCGGCAGAAACGGGCCAGGTTGAGTGGGGGAGCCAGAACTGATGACAGGGCATGCTCTTTTTGTTCTCGGGTTCTGATATGTGTCAGAGATGGAGAGAAGCTCTGAATTGTTGTTGTTTTTATCAGACTGTGCGGTGATGTGATAACCATCTAGGTATGCTAGCTGAAACTCGCTAAAGCCCACATATTCTCTTGTTTTCATCTGGTGCAATCACACGAATGTGTGGTTCTCAAAGGTGCAATACATTATCAACACTTTATCAACACTTTATCGTTTAGGGATGTGACCATACACTCAGTTCAAAAGACGAGACGATACACCATATTTGAACATTACTTACGTTGCAAAAATTGCAGTGACGAAATGTATGACCGGACATGTATAATAATAATGAAAAAATATGTAATATGAACCCCTACACAATGCTGCTGCATTTGGAAACGAAAATAAGAAAAAATAAATTAAATTGCAGAAAAGTACAAAACTGTAAACAAAGTACTGCTCCTTTAATACTGAATACAAAAAAGTGCAAAAAAGGAAACCGACTATTTTTATTTTTAGATACAAATTAGATGTTGCTAAGGCGCATTACTGCCCCTCACAGGCCACAAATTGAAGTTTGGTTAGCTCACAGTCTCATGGACTTCTGCCTTGTGTCGGCGAGAAAGTTGATCGCGAGAAATATCGTCATGTTTTAGCCTTGTGAGATCTCAAGGAACGTTAAAGGCAGGAAGTAAAAAGCCACACATTAGCTACAGATAGCTAAAAAAAGCTAAGGTTTAACCAACGTGTTGTGGCTAGTGTATAAGAGGAGTGGTTACAAATGTATCCACCAAAGTGAAATTACTTATATTTCAGCTGGGTCGACAAAAATTACCCAAAGGCCAGGTGTGGTACTGCAGCCCTGTTTCGGTTGACTTGAGAAAGGCCCGGCCCATTTCTCTGGAGGTTCCCGACCTGTTTACTGTAAATGAATGTTTTTTTTTATATTTGCGGTTTTGGATGAAGAGACACAGATTACTTTGGTGTCCATGGCCCTGAACTGCCACCACAGAGACAGATACTGAGAGCAGTGCAGCGTGGGTAGGCGTGGGAGGCCTATGACAGAGATGACTCAGGTCCCTGTTGCCGGGCAGAGAAGCAGCAAACGCTCTCCCTCCAACATATATATGAAGTAAAAAAAAAAAAACACTTTATCTTTTGCAGCTGTCGTTAGGTGGAGGTTTCATGAACCTTAATCATAAACCAGTGGAAAAATGATATATTATTATACAATACATATACATATACATAATTATTATTATTATTATATGACATCAAACTTTTATATGTCATAACAAAGTTGAATCCACTGAGTAGACGATATTTATCTGTAGTCTATGCTAACAAATGCTAACTATTTTGTCAAACTACTGTATTTTTTATAATGAACGTCATAGCATTTTTCTGCTAACTCTTGGTTAATATCTGATAGTTTGATGTATTTTTTTTAAATGTAAAACTAGCTCACATTAAGGTTGATAATGCTTAGTTTAGCTTTATTTTTGGCAAATATAAAATGCCAGTTTTGTCACATAAATATCCTCTCTTTCTGTATCTATTTCTGGTCCTGCTCCCTGTCTGACCTTAGAATGTAGTAATATGTCATTTAGTTTTTCAAATTAATCTATTTAGCATTTTTGTTGTGGTGTGTCTGTATAAATGAGTGTTTGGTAATGAAATTCTGTGTGTGTGTGATTATAGTCATTTGTACGGTGTGTCATTACTCAGTCGATGGATATCAGTAAATGTCAAAGTAAACTGTGAAGTCAGTATAGAAACTGTAGTAGGCCGAGAGTGTGTGTGTGTGTGTGTGTGTGTGTGTGTGTGTGAGTGTGTGTATGATGCAGTTAGTGAGTAGTTTGACAAACCCGTATTTGCGTTTTACTCAGATTTCAGAGAATGACAAACAAATTCTCGGGAACTCATATCAATGTTGCTAATGTAGTGAAGCGTATCTAATTTCTTCACGCTCAGCTGTGCACTGTTGCTGCTCCATGCAAATGTTTAAGGATTATTCAAAATAAGAAATTCTAGGACTGAACCACTAGGACAAAAAAAATATATCTGGGAAAAAATACGGGTAAAAAAAATTTGGAGTAATTTAGTTTGTGTGTTGATATACTGTAAATATCTTATGAATAATTTTTTTTTCCTGATCATCCACGAATCTTCTCTTCTCTGAATTACTGTAATATTCAGTTGTTGAATGATAATTTTTCGAGACTTTTTGGTTCTTGATGATCCACGAATCTTCTCTGTTGAATTACTGTAATATTCAGTTGTTGAAATGTTTGCTAATTCAGCCTGGCTATGATCGAGCTAACTTTTTAGACCAGAAAATGAAGGTGCTTAAAATGTCCGTACAAGTAAATCGCAACATGAACCTGTTCCTTAAGACACACTTCTGAGTGTTAAACTCAGACTTCGCTCCAGTGTTCATCGGGTTAATCTTGTGATTGGGAGGGTTGTCGGTCCAAATCCCAGTGTCAGTTTTGTGGTGTGTCGCAGTATACACTTTGAAATATCTTCTTTGTAATTGTGAAAAAAAAAACAACAACATCAAACAAACTGTTGTTGAAAGCCAGTGTTTTTGTGTACAAGTTGTGACATATTGCAGTACTCTCTGAAGTACTGCTCATCAGGCAGTGACATTTGATTGGTCAGTCTGACCTGACTGGGCTGGGCCAGAGGATAGTGAGGAAAACAGGACTATATCTGTCTGCCTGACTTACTGTATTAGCAAACAGTGTGTGTTTTTGTGAGGACCGGTGTTGCAGTGCACATGTGAGGATATTTTGAGCGTACTGTGTATAAAGGTACCAGCACCATGTTTGGATTTGGGCTGAATTTCATTGTTTGTTCTCTTTCATGGAGGATTTCGTTGTGGATTACGTCTAAATTTAAATAATGTCCCAAGGCTGACTCCTCTAACCTTATGGTTAATTTTCATTAAATTTCTCTGCTAACTTTTGTTTTAGATGTATTTCTGTGCTAAAACATATTTTTTGTCTAAATATTAAATGCTTCATGTTGCATAGTCCCTGTAATGATATTTTTAGCATGTGGAAAGGAGGTAGGCGCTGTCCTGAAAGATAACCCAGTGGCTGTGCTATAATTATACTATACATTCACGTGCGTAGGTTAATTCAGTCTATATTTAAACTGGGTTTCCTCTTGTGACCTCAAACACCAGAGTTATGTGTTAAAACTGCTCGTTTACACCTCAGGGAAGCAAAAAAAACAAACAACAACCCTGGATTCTGACTCTTCCAACAACGCTGGATTCTGACTCTTCTTTTGGTGATGTGACTTCATAGTCGTGAGTGTTCCTCAAAGTTGTTCATTTGTGGATTACAAAGAGGATTAGTGTCACTAACATGGCTTTGGAGGACACAAACTTGTTGCCCTCTTAAGAGTCTGACGACTGTCTCACATGTTTGTGATCAAACTGGGCCCTGTTACCTGAGTCTCCAGTGTTGTGTTTCCTCCAAACGTCACCCAGGGTTTCAGCTGCCTCCCAGGTTACACTCTGAGTGTTGACCTACTGTGTGTGTGTTTCTTCTTATCAGTACCAGTAGTCATTCCAAGAACAAACATGTTCATAGTATATGAACATGTTAGAAGAGAACAGAGATAGAGAATAGTTAGAATAGTTAGAAATGTTGTTTATTTATTAATTTCGTTATGGTTAAAGTCAACTGTAAAATCTACAACGGCAACGCAAATGTGACTGTGAATGTGACTCAGTGCAGAGTTCTAACAATGCGGCTGCCCCCTTCAGGTGAAATGAGGACGCAGATTCTTCTCAAAATGTACTTTTGTTCTCTCGCCACTAGAGGGAGACTTCTCTCCACTTAAAAGCGACCCAGGCCTCCAGACCTGCTGTACCGGTGTACTATACTAAAAGTTGGGCTTTTTCTACCCGGTCCTTTGTCCCTATCGTTTTTGAAAACACTTAAATCAACTTTAAACTTTATTTGCGTATGATTTTATGTGTAAAATGTTGTTAAAATGGCGGCGAAAATGGTTCAATATTTTAAGGGTTTTAGCAGAGTCCGAATTTGATCGGTTAAAGCACTTATTTATTTTAATCAGCGTCTTCGGACCGAAAGTATATGGCAAAAAAAATAAGATGTAAACAGTTCATTTGAAATGCGGTTGTTTTATTTATATGGTATTGATGATAATTGTTTTGTTGTTTACTATATATATCTTTAAATTCCTCGTGTTCATATAATCGTTTATGGACGAGAAACCTTTTGTTTTTGCCGTAAATTAACGATCTGTGTGAAATTGACCCGAATATTTTAATTTGATTAAAAAATGACTCGTTGTGTTGTTATGACCCCAGTGTAGCTTTGGCCTTGGTGTGTTTGTTGCTGCTGTTTCTGTCCATCAAACAACACGTTAATGTTCGTTAATGTCCGTTTTTATCACTCTGCTGTTTAAAGACTGTGGATCAAAATCGATATTTAACTATCAGGACAATCACAAGAGTAATTATAATAAGTTATAATAATAGTAGTAGTTATTACAGGTGTCTTGTAGTGTGCGGTAACAACGAGAGACAGAGCCACAGAAGCGATCGATTTTATTTCCTGAATTGACCAAATATATGAACAAAAACACGGTTATTGTTTAATATTAAAAGACAGATAAAAATCAGGAGTGTTTGATATTATTTCAGTTAAAAAAAACGACGAATGTAACATGCTTTAAAAAAGCTGTGACACTGTTAGCTTAAAAAGACTTACACTCGGCTAGATAGGAATTCGGCAGTAAAATGATCGAATTTTAAAGTTTTATTCATCCTCTGTGTGGTTTATACACATTTAAAGTTAAAGTTATTAGATTACGGTTGTTTTGAAGAGCTGATAAACGTTTCGGCTTGGTTCGTTTCATATATTAGACACGATTTGTGCTTGAATGATGATGTTTTTTTTTTACTCATCAAGGAAGCCTGGCTACGATTGGAGTAAAGTTCTGTTGCCGGTGGTTAAATAATTCACGTGTTTTATTTGCATACGTCTTATACAACGTGATTAAATGCAAAATAAATAGTTTTCAGCATATTTTAAACACACAGTGAATTAAATTACAGGCACATAAAGGATTCAAACGCTTATCCGGGGCCGGGTCGCGGGGGGTAACAGTCGGAGCAGGGACGCCTAGACTTCCCTTTTCTCAGACAGTCTTCTGGGGATGGGGGGGTCCCGAGACGTCTTCCCCTGGGTCTCCTCCCAGTGGGGCACGACCCGAGCACCTCCCGAGGGAGGCGTCCGGGGGGGCATATGTGATGTAAATACCTAAGCCACCTCAGCTGACTCCTCTCGAAGTGAAGTAGCAGCGGTTCTATACCCCGAGCTCCTCATCCCTATCTCTAAGGGACACATGCGAAGGAAGCTCGTTTCAGCCGCTTGTATCCGGGGTCTAGTTCTCTCGGTTCATGGCCTTAAGTGAGAGTAGGAACGTAGATTGATCGCTCGGTAAATCGAGAGCTTTGCCTTTGGGCCTCCGTAACCGCTGGACCCCACCCGGTCCTTGAATGCGCCTAGAAATTCTGTCCATACAGATTACGAACAGAACCGGTGACAAAGGGCAACCCCGCCGTATAGTCCAACATGCACCGGGAACAGGTCCGACTTACTGCCGGCAATGCGAACCATGGGCTTCCGCTGCGGTCATACAGGGAACGAAGAGAATTCAAATTCTGTAGGGA
>NC_024318.1:3382958-3388502 GCF_000523025.1 Cynoglossus semilaevis
TTCATTATTCATTCCTGTATTCCTGTTTTGATTGCATTTATTTTAAATTACAATACCGTTAATTTTCACATTTGTTTTTTATTTTTTAGATTAGTTTCTGGTCCGTTAAGATGAAGCTGTAGATGTTTGAACACAAGTTAGAAAATCCAACATTTGGAGGCACAACACTATATATTTGAATCAGTATTTATTTTACTTAATGCATATTCGTAATCAGTTCAATATGGGATTTTCCCCACGAGGATAAAACGTGACCAACGATAAATGACATACTTTAATTTGTAATTTTGCCAATTTGGCCTCTTTTATTTCAGTTAATCGTTTATTAGTCGAACCGTGTTAAACTAAGAAATGAAGGAAACCTTTATAAAATCTTTCTTTCTTTTTTTACCGTTTTCTTTCTACCCTTTTTCCACAGAGACTCGTCCTACATTTTTAATACAGACACAGTTAACATCGATCTGATCTGCTCCGTAACCGCTGTCTTCACGATAATCCAGATTAATTAATAACCAGATCTTCGTGTGATCATTAGTATCAGTGAGCCTGGATTACACCTGCTCTGACCATCAATACACTGATTTAGATTAGATTAGATTAGATTATGTAGAAACGATATCAATCCCACTGCAAACATCGCATCGCAATGTACGGGGGAATAAAATGAAACAAAAATAAATTACATCACATAAATATAAGGAAAGGAAACCGAGAAACTGAAACATTTATTTTCATTTATTTTATAAAAGTGCAATCAATACAAAAAATATCATTTGACCTTTAACCCTTTTTAAGTTATTTTTAAAATGTTTTTAAGTCTTAGGCAAAAAAAACACATGGGAAATGACGTTAATTTTCTTTCTTCACTGAATAGAGTCGTATTTATTATTATATAGAAACCCAGAAAAATGTTAATAATAATAATAACAATAATAATAATGATAATAATAATAAAACAATCCCTTCTCTCTCCCTCCAAGAATTTCAATTTCAGTGACATGTTTTAATTGTAGATTCTTCGTTTTTAAAAAATGTTTTTCATACTATTTAAAATTAAAATTCGAACTTTCAACACCCCCAAAATAAAACTATGTTTTATTATTATTTATTTTACTCACATCCAATTTTAATCGTTGACTTCTTTTTTTTCCAATAAAAACGCTGAAACGTAGAAGTAAATTTCCGTGGCCTACATTTTATTCCGCATTATTTTTGTGACTAAATTTAAAAATAAAACAAACACGTATATGTCAGACACGGACTGAGTCACGTCTGTTTACTGACGGCTTTACTGACAAAATCCAAAATATCTCAAATTTCAAATTTCCGTCAGTCAGACAGAGTGAAATAAATCGACGTCGTCAGAGTTTGAATTTCATTTTCTTTGAACTTTGAACGTATAAAGTTTCACATCTTTCTTCTCCTCTGACTGTGTTCGTGTGTTTCTGACTCACATGCGGTCGTGGGGCAGATAATATTCAGCGTGTCGCCATTAGAAATCCTCCGGGCAAACACAAAACATCCGGCAGGAGGCGCACCTTTGTTGTTTTGTTGGCGCGCTCTCACAAACACCGACCACACAAAAGCAGCAGTGAATCATGAGACTGTACCTAGTTAGTACCAGTACTAGGATGTCTGTAGTACTACACTGATACTGGTAACTGTTTACTTCACGGTCTTAGTGGGAAAAGCAAACATTTGACCGAATTCAAACGAGTCAGTGAGTCAGTTTTATACACAATACTTTTTTTTTAAACCCGTAGTATTCCCTGATGTGTATTTGAGGTGTTTGTTTGAAGTTTTCATGGTCTTTAGAGGAAAGTCACAGTCTTCTGTTCTGTTGTTATGGCTGTGAGAAAAGTCAAATTATTGTTCTGATTAATTCATCTTAATTAATCTAAATTAATCAATATTTCAGAAAAAAATTCCTCCTCTAACAGTAGGAATTGTCACGTACACGAGTCCATTTGTGGATAGTTGGTATTTCCTCTTCAGTTTTTTTTTTTTTTTCATAATTTATTACTCTGCCATTCATACGACCACTGGGCCACAGGAGCTTTACAATATCATTGGACGGAGAGACTGTTGAGTCAGTGGAAAGACACTTGCATCACTGAATCACAAATCCATCTTTGTGTTCCTCTTTAGAACACACCCCGTTGATAATGACTCTCAGATGTGCTGCCTGATCTGTAGACGGACCGTAGCGTCCACTCAGGAAGTCCACACGGTCAACCCCAGGGTCTCTGTAGAACTAGCTGCTGCTGTAAAACAACCAGGTCAACGTGAATCATGATGAGCGGGCCATCACTGTGTCATCAGCATAACAGTAAACGTGGCAGTTCCGTAGAGCAGCCTGAGAGCAGAGTCCTGGGTTCAACTCCCGGAGGAACCACAGACCTGTTGGCCTGTTGCGACAGATCAGCTGTTAACGCAAGAATTACGTACTGACCCGATCTCCCATGACAACCATTAATTATTTCTGAGACACTCTGTTAAATACATGCTGTTAATTCAAACACCCAGATGCTAATACAGGTTAGCTCACCTTCCACAGATGTATTTGTTGTGTGTATTTCTTAGATCATTTCATGGGTTTTGACCCACACTTCTGAGAAAACTCTGGTCTCTAATCTGATCTGGACTGATTGTTGATACGCCTGTGTTGCGTGCAGGAGCTTGTGTAGCGCCTCCATGTGGGACGGTGTTGAATAAATAACTGTATTAGAAATCAAAATCTGGAAAAGTTTATGCTCACATTTGACACGGCTGTGAGCAACGGCAATGTCCGTTTTTTTTTTATCTCAGATCTCATGGAATGATGGGCTAACCTTTAGCTTTAGTTTGTCCTTCAGAGTTGCAGTTTATTTTATTGAACATTTTTACTTTACTATTGAGACTAAATGAGCATTAAAAAAAATCCAGACAGACTTCAGGTTCAGGGCCCAGTCCTGATCGTTTGTGTCATGATAATGGTCTCTGTGGTTCAAGGCCCGAGTCTTTGAGTCTTTGAGTCTTTGAGTCACTGCGGCTGCGGCTCCATATTGAAACCTGGCCCACCGTCCTGAGGCTAACCATCGTTATCTATGGAAATGAGAGATTTGTGCAAATGAAGGCGCCTGTCCGACACACAGCACCACAGTGTACGACAACACACCCATATCAGCTGACGCCCTCGTACTGTGTCACGCAGCTACACGGCCCACACAGTGAGTTCAGTGAAGGCCGCCCACCCACCCGTCGGTGGACACTTTAATTTTTACACGCTTTAAAACCATATCTGACACCATGTCAGATGATAATCTCATCTAATCTAATTTAATCTGATGTGATCGAACTCTAATCTAATCCTTTTTGTACAGCTGTGAGAGTTCCTGATCTGAACTCTCTTCAGTAAATCTAATTTAATTTCAATTAATTCCATCTCATTATATCTAATTGTGTTATATTTAAATTAATTTAATCTCAGTAAATCTAATCTGATCCAGTGTTAAACTTTAATAATCTCATCTCTACTCAGTAAAAGTCATCTAATCTAATCTAATCTCAGTCAATTTAAAAAGTTCCGTTTGTTTTCAAAGTTCCCTTTAAACAAATATCAAATGTCAGTGAAGTGAACCTTGTGTTTACACCTGCTGACATTTTTATGATGTTGATTTCTTTTCCTCATACTTGTTATTTGTCACAACTGTTTCTAGTTGTTAAAATGTGAATTTTACAGCTGGAGGAAAAAAAAAGTCGTCTTTTTCAGGTGAAACATACACACATTTTACATCCTTAATTTATTATTATTATTATTTTGTTTTCTTGAAAATGATGACTCAGTCTAACACGCCGCGGCCCGTCAGTCGTCTCTTCATCCTCCTGTGTGTAAACTGTGACGCTGGCGTTGAGTTTCATCGTCTGTGGTTTTTACTACAGCTATTTAATTTCACTGGTTAAAACCTGTAGTTTCCCCGGAGCCCACGGAGTCGTAAAGTGATCCTGGATCAGGTGTGAGCGGTGACACACGTCAAAATCGAATCGTTTTTCTTTTTCTTTTTTTTTTAAATTTGTCGCTTCTTTCATCTCTGCATATCCAATTATAAATTTAGCCTCCAACCAACTGCCAAACCAAGCCTGCTGCTACGCCCTCGCACTCGACACCACGTTCTGTTACCAGGGGAGTCAAACCAGTGAACACCTGGTTTGGGCTCCTGTGTCAGAAATGTCACTGTGCCCTCTGCAGGTCGGTGCATTTCCTGATGTTCCACATGTGTTGCTCTCATGGCATTTAGAGCCGATGACTGTGACCTTTGAAGCTAACAATGACAATTCAACTCATTTGAATCTTGCACATCGCTGAAAATAGGAGACACGGTGCCTCACTGCTGCAGCGTACGAACCCCCATAATGTAGAGATTCACACATCTGTGTGTGTGTGTGTGTGTGTGTGTGTGTGTGTGTGTGTACCTGCTGCAGTGAGACCTGTGGCAACTTTTTATTTGAAAAAGAAATTGTTGTTTAGATTACATTTTTTCTGGTTAGAGTTAAGGTAAAGATTAAGACGTGGCTGATATTTGTTGTTGTTGTTAAGGTTTAGGGTTAACAGGCCAGGTGTCACGAAACACACAAACAGTGTGTGTGTGTGTGTGTGTGTGTGTGTGTGTTAAATCCACCTCGTATGAAAAGGGGAAGCTCTCGTGTTCAGATCTTGATCCAGTCACGTTTCCTTTTTCACGTTGATGATCAGATTCTCCTGGAATCCAAATGCTGTTCTGTCTTTATATTTTATATTTAATCAAAGTGTAACTTTTTATTTAAATGATAATTTTATAGCTGTCAATGTTGATGTTAAAGTATGTTTTGAGCAGAGTTTAGGTTAAACAAAAACAAAAGCCCCTGCAAATCTGACAAAATCATAGCTAATCGTTGCTAAAAATCAGCCTGTAATAAACCATATACATACATATATATACATATATACATATGTATATATATGTGTATATATATATGTATATATATATATATATATATATATGCTTATAAATATAATTATATATATTAAGCTAAAAAGTCATTACAGATATGGCCAAAGGACCAAACAGATACACGCTAGCTCGGAGCTCGAGCCAATCACAGCCGTGGATCTGATCGACGTTCTCCACGACTGAACATGTTTACGGGCCGTGGGAGGAAACCCGAGTACAGGCTGTTGTTATTGAAACAGCATTAGTGGCATCACGGTGAAAACACAGAGTGACTAGCCTAGTGGTAGGTTATGGAACTGCATCCACAGATCAAATTGGATGAGACCCGGGCCGGGAGGCGGCACATGACGAGCAGCTCAACCTGAAATGACTCAACTCAGTGTTGACTGATGGTCAACGTGCACGGGCGCCTGACGGCCGAGTCATGGCTAACCTGCTGAGATGTGTGTGTGTGTGTGTATGTGTATGTGTGTGTCTTCCAGGAATCTGTTTATTATGGCTGAAAAGGTTTATTCTTCAACAAGGTGAAACAATACTCTCCCTCCCCCCACCCTCCCCCGTGCCCATCCCTCCC
>NC_024318.1:3408264-3426637 GCF_000523025.1 Cynoglossus semilaevis
TTGTGAAAAACAAAACTGAGAGATGGTTGTGGGTTTCAGGCGATGCTGTACTACTGAGGGAGACGTGTTTGACAGGAGGCAACGCTATTACTGCTGCTGATGACATTTAACATTTTCAACAGTGTGTGTGTGTGTGTGTGTGTGTGTGTGCACCACACAGGGAGATAAACAAAGCCCACACATCTGAAATCTCGGTACTAAAATTCAACTTCTTTTTTCTTCTTCTTCTTCGTTTCGTCCCTCATGTTTGACAACACATCTGTTTGTCTACGAGACAGATTTGAACAGTGAACCTTGACGTCTCTCTGCAGCCCACTGTGCTCAGACGTGACAGAACATCTGAGCAGTTTAATCCTCAGTTCATTTCACATCAACCTCCAACCAATGGCAACATGTTTTTTTTAAATACTCAGATTGAAGTTTCTCTCACCGACACGTCCGTTCTGTGAACATACACACGTTTGTTTGCATGAAAACAATCGAGAATCTTCCGAGGTTCTCCAGACTGAAAGAATGTAGTAGCAGGTTGAGGAATTTGGGGGAGAGGAGGGAGGAGGGAGGGGTGACAATAAAACCCTAATCAGAATCTTCCCACTCAGACCGTGGCTCTAGCCGATGATTTGCAGATGTTTGGAAACGTGTAGCGAGGCAGACTAGCAACGTTGCTAAACCCCTCCATCACACGGTGTCTTGGAAACGCAGAGCGTGATGCGTTTCATGTGGCTGTTTCTCAATTGTGGTTAAAAAATGGGAAATCAGGTGATAGGTTTCTTTTTAAATCCTCTCCTGGAAGAGGTCAACGTTACTGGCAGCTGCAGCTGCAAATTCACCACAGTTTTTTTATGTGGTTTTGGGAATATCTCTGTAGACATCAGTGACGGGACACGATGTCCACACGATGTCCACACGTCTCGTGACGTTTCCTGTCTTTAGGTCAGAGTTTATTTTCTACTCACTTTCCCCTGAACTAATATTTTAAATCCCTGTGAAAACGGCAGAACTGAACTGACTTTCATGTGCACTTTTTGGACCATCTTTAAACAAAGTTGTTTTTTTTTTTTTGCTCATTTTCTACCCAAAGCTAACTTTATTTTGGGTTCAGTTTTAGAAATAATTTGCTAATAGTTTTGCTAATCAAATGGCTAAATGTGGAACAAATTAAATTCTGGCCCTTTTTGTAAGAATTCTTTGGAGTAGATTTAATCTGTAAATATATATATATATATATATATATTCATATATGCATATATATATGTATGTATGTAATTGCAGTCTGAACCGTTTGTGTGTGTTTGTGTGTGAATTTGCATGTGTGGAAGACCTCTCCCACTTGTGGTTAGTTCGTCTCCCAGATCGTAGGAGGCCTGCAGTCTTTCACATCAGGACAGCTACATGTCTGCACGCAACCAGCCGTTACACACACACACACACACACACACACACACACAGTCAGACACGATTCTGTGGTGTGCAAACTGATCAACAAGCAGACATTAAGAAACAGGTGACGTGTGTGGTAACCTGACAAAGACAGACTGATCTGAGGTCAGTTGACCTCAGACCTGATCTGATAACATCATGTTTTTATTTTCAGTCAACTTTAAATGAAGAACCTGTGGCTTCATGGCTCAGTGTTAATGAGTTAGAATCATGGCTAGCCACGTAGCATGTCGCTAACTCTCACTCTCATATTCTTTGGTATATTTTACACACACACACACATTTAAATTCCTGTGACATCATCAACTCTGCAGACCTTCTCACTGTGGGACGATTGTCTTAAAGCAAGGGGAGTGAGTTGCTGGTTTGATTCCCAGTACAGTTTTGTTACTGTTGTCAGAGTGAAGTGATCTGGAGCAGAACGTCTCTGCAGCCGCCGTCCCTCAGCTGTGGGACAGTGTCCTCCGTGTCCTCGACCATTCTGAAAATCCTGAACTTTGACCTCTTGCTGTTTGTTTGAACCCACTTGTTTAGGATTCATTTCTTTGGCTTTTCAGTGGAAAAATCCTCGGTGAATCTAACGTCTTGACCTGGGGTCCAACAAGTAAACGTTCTTGTTGTAAGGCAGGAGCACTAACCACGTCTGCCACTGTGTCACCCAGAACTGAATCATAGGTGTGAATGTGAGTGTGAACGATCTTTTTAATTTTACCCTGTGATGGACTGGACAGTTGTCCAGAGTGTAGCCCCCCCCCCCCCCCCCCCCCCCACCCTGTCATTCCAACCCCTATCTTCACCCTGAAGTGATCAGAATAAATTAAATCAAACAGAACGACCATCTGCTACCACTGGGGCTCGAACCTGTGACCTTCTTGCTGTAAGGCACAAGCCTTAAACACCCACCGTGTGGCCCTCAGATTTTTTTTTTTTATAGTATATTATCTGAGGTTTGTCTGTGATGAATCTGAGTCGTCCAGGTCAAGGTCAAGGTCAAGGTCGATGTTAAGGTCGAAGAGTTCTGTTTAGGAAACTGGACGTGAAATGTTCTCAAAGAAGACGTTTCAGCTCGTACAGCACATATACACTCTGGGTGTGACAAGCTAAAGCTACCCCCCCGCCCAACGTTGGGAGGGGCGTTAGGGTGTAAACAGTCGTTAGGAGTCTGATTGGTCGTTGTGGTCTTCATCAGACTGGTTTCAGTCACGTGTCTCTTTGTTGTGTGAAACTGAGGTGAATCTTTGGGCCGTGGATGTGGCTGAGCCCACCCCCTGGACAGAATGTCAACATTGTTGTCCTCAAAGGAGTGTGTGAACAGCTGAGTCCTGTCCTGAGGAGTTGGTCCAACACAGGAGGGACAGGACTCAGAGGACATGTCTGCTGTCCTCCCCTCCTCCAGTCAGAACTGAAGAGGAGGAAACTGAACTCCTTGTCATTGTGACACATCCCCATCGTGGACTCGAACCTCAAACCTTCTGGACCCACGTCCACTTCCTTAACCACTGCCCCAATGTCTTCTACGTCGTCAGCCTTTATCTGAAGTAGAGTACTCCTGGCTGCTGCGTACTGTAGTACTACATGTTCAGAAATGAAGTGAAGACGAATACTTCTCAGGACGAAAATATTTGTATTTTTCTGCAGCGGTATTTGAAATATGAGAGAAAGTTTCATATTACAACCTAAAGCAGAATCACTGTGTGTGTGTGTGTGTGTCAGAGTGTGTGTCAGAAGTGTGTGTGTGTGTAGTCAGTGTGTTGAGGACTTGTGTGTTTGAAACCAACAGGTGGTGCTGTCGTTTTCACATCACACGTCAAAATGGAGACTCTTGTTTTTTAGGCCACAGACTCTCCTACGGACTCTCGTTTTGTCTCAGTGGCCTCCCACATCATTCTCTCTCTCAGTCTGAGTGTGTGTGTGTGAGTGTGTGTGTGTGTGTGTGTGTGCGTGTGTGTGTGTGCGTGTGCGTGTCACCTGTTTTTTTAAATGTTAATCACAATTTAACCTTCACAACATCTTCATCCAATTCTTTAGTCATTTTTATTTCACTCACTGAAGTCAAACCACAGCAGCGCCACCTATAGTCAAACCTGACTTTTTTCTTTTTTTTTAGAAACACATTCTTTGTAGAGACAAAAAGTAAAAGTAAATATGACATTAATTTTGCTGCAGAGCTGTTTAAAAAAAATCACACATTTCTAAGAAATAGATGTTGAATTAAAAACAAGTTTTTTTTCACCTGTTTTTTTAAATGTTAGTTTGTTAAAAAACAACAACAAATTTATTAGAGTTCTTATTTGCATGTATTTACTTCAATTTTTGCAACACAACAAAAGAGGGAAGTGAATTTGAGCTCATATTTTCAACCTGAACACAGTCTCGTGTCAGGTTTTTTTTTTTTGTATTTTGATCCTCATTTTAATTTAATTTAATTTTGCTCACATTTCTTATTTTTTTTAATTTTTGGTCTCTGCACTGACTTGAGGCTGTTTTGTGCTTCCTTCATCTGAAGATTGGCTCCTCTGATATGTTTGTGTTCAACTCAGACTTCTGTTGATTCTCAGTTGTGGCAGCTCCTTTTTTTTTTTTAATCTTTCAATTTCCACTTTTTACACGTTTTGCTTGTTTCAACTTGAAAACACCAGCGTCAGAGAAAGAGGAAAAGCAGATTTGCTGCTCTCCTACTCACTGCTCTTTCATCCTCTCAGCTTCCTTTTCACTTTTCAGACACACTCTCTCACTCACACACACACACACTGATCGCACCAAAGCTCAGCCTCGACATTTTCTTTTCTCCTCTGACTAATTTTGATAGTCAACAAAAAAAGACACACACGCAGCAAGGCTGATTGACGACACTCGACTTTTTCTGCATGACTGGATTATGTCATGTCTTCTCTGCTTCAGCCGTTCTTCAAATAAGCCAGATCGGCGGGGGACGACCGTCCTCCAGCCGGGGTTGTTTGCGTCCCACGGAGAAAAACCCCGTCTCTGTCGTCTGGGGAAAAATTGTCCTCCTCGTTTCTGCTCTGACTTTGTTGGTACCGTTTGTGGCCGAGGCTAGAAAATTGTAGCTGTGGGTTGCAGGCCCCGGTGCGTGGCACCTTCGGGTGTCAGTGATACGACAGCCACGGTGTCGATGCTGAGCTCACTGCTGCTGAGACATAACTATAATGTGTAGGACGTGTGGAAACCCGCGGCCCCCGGTCCGGTCGTTGGTCCGCAGCAGGTGTTTATTTAGCTTTTATTCTTTTTTTTATTTTTTTCAGCCGACAGTCGACTCAGATCTGTGTCAGTGAAGGATGAAATGATCGTGACATCATTTCAGGGGAACATTAAAAACTCTGTGTCTGTGTCAGTCATTGTCTGACCTTTGACTCAGCCTTTGATCTGAGGTCACGACCTCATCATCATGAAGCTGCTTTAAAATGATTTCATATAAAGTTTGAAGTTGAACTTCTGACTCCTGTGAAGCAGCTTTTTGACCAAATTGTTCTGCAGTTTCCAGACTCTTCTATCAACTGTTCTCTACATATTTATTCAGACTTTGTTTTGGGTTTTTTTTTGTGTCAAATTTTAGACTAAAGTCGTGTCTGACAGTGATGACATTTGAACCACATCACAGTTCTTTTTTTTTTATCTCTCCCTTTTTTCTACTGATATTTTTATTTTGTTTTATTTTTTTTCCTTTTGCAGAATTTCTTTTAGATAAATCCATTTTTTATTTAACCACAAACAAAAATCTCATGATCATGATTTTGACTTTTCACTTGTGTTTGGTCCAACTTGGCATTTTCTAAATTATAATCTCTAATTTTTTCACGTGGTTTCAGGCAGAATGTTTTTCAAACTCATGCAGTCACCGGTTCCACTGAGCCCCCGCGTCGGTGTGCTCTCTGTTTCTGTCACAGTGCAGTACTCGGTGCAGTACTCGGTGCAGTACAGTTGGACACTCTGCAGGTACCTGTTATTTGTCGACACTGCTGTGTGCACAAAGTGTGGTTTCTCTGCCTTTTTAATAAACAAAACTCGCAGTAAGACTGAAACTCTGAATCGGAGTCAGGCTCTCTTTGATCGGGGGCATTTTAGAGTTGACATATAAACTGTTGAGCAGTGGGTGGAGTGGTGTTAATAAAGGCAAACGGTTCTTTTCTCCTCGAGGTGAACTCTGAATTTCTCCCATCAGTCACATCACCTGACAAACCGCCGCCTTTGTGTTCCACCTCCGCCGTCCAGGAGCCGCGTTTGATTCTGACTCATTCCAAGATTAAAAATATTAAAAAAAAAAAAATTCATTTTATTTGTGATGTTATGTGTCACGTCAGAAACACAGAAACTGAAACTCTGAAATTTGACATTTATCATTTCAGATACATGAAACACCTCAAGTCTCAAGGGGAGTAAAAAAAAAACCAAAAAAAAAAAAAACCTAAATTCTTCCAGTTCTCAGCCCTGTCTGTGTCTTGCGTTTTAATTGGTGTCAGGTTTGTTTTCTTCTTATAAATATATCCATAAGTCAAAGTGAAACTGTGATGCTCTGGAGTGATAATATCACCCCAGCATCTGGGGAAATTTGCCTTGTGAAACGTTCAGTTCTCTGACAACCCACTCACTTTCGGCTGGAAAGAAAAAAAAAGTGTCTTTTAACCTTTGCAGCGGCAACAACAAATGCAATTTTGAGGGAAAAAATAAGAAAATATGAGAGGGTGAAACGAGGTTAGACGCCGATCGATGTGTTTACTCACTGCAGTCAAAGTGAGAATCCTGTTCTCACGCAGAGTTCTCCTTCTTCTCTACACTCAGATCGCCGTTTACATCATTTTGTCAAAAAAAAAAAACCTTTTCTCACTCGGGGCATATTTTGTCATATTTTAAATTTTAGGACTCAGGTGTTTTCACGATGAGTCTGCAGGTCCTCGGTAACGCGGCTGTGGCTCAGTGGATTCTACGTCTGACTAATGGTTGGTGGTTCTGAAGGTTCCACTTTTGATTTGTTTGGCTTTGGTTGATATTTATATTTGTCATCTGAGGAAAATATATATGATGGAGGACTCGGGCACTCGCAGGTCTTTTTGTTTCTTGGAACCAAAGGTCATATATATGTATATATATATATTTAGGCTTCTCTGAATTTCATACTCATTTTAATAATTTTGAAATTCAAATGATGAAATATGAGCTATTGGACAAAACACTGAAATATTTCCCAGCATATATATGTATATATGTATATACTGTATATATATATATAATGTGAAATATATCAAAAATATATAACTGACTGATGTTTGAACATGAAATATATATATTTTTAAAAAAGTAAACATTTTTTCTTAAATGTTAAATGTTATAGAGCTCAACTAATTTAATGTGTGATATAAATATATGTATAAATATATATACATACACACATATACATATAAATATGTATATATGTACATATTGGAATTGATTTATATTCATATATATGTACAGTATATATATGTATTACAGTTTATTTTGTTGTTGTTGTTTTTTTTAAATTACAGTATTAATGATAATATGAGGTGTGTGTGTGTGTGTGTGTTTGTCGATGTGGGTTTTAGATATGAAATGTCAGTGTGTGTGTGTGTGTGTGATGGTGTGTGTGGAATCTTCAGATCTAAAATGAGACGATAAGTAAATACAAACATGTTGATGGTTTCAGTGTGAGCTGCTGTCGTCGAGCCTGTGGGTGGCGTCGCTGACAATGTTGACTAGTCACCTCACTGACACACACTGAGTGTGTGTGTGTGTGTGTGTGTGTTTAACTTCAACTTTCTTCTTTGTTATTATTTATGTATTATTTTCTTATTTATTTCCTGCCAAATATCACATATATATTTATACATATATTTCTACATATATTTACACATATATTTATACATATATTTAAACTGATAAATACAGGATGGAATCTTCCACATATAAAAAAATACATTTAAATAATAACCCACCCCCCAGTTTTCTCACTGTTTTCTTATTATTATGGTCTGTTTCTTCTTTGACTTTTGGGCCGTTTTTGTTTTTTTTGGTTTGTTTTTTTGTTTGTTTTTTTAGTCTTTTGTTTTAAAGTGTTTAATTATTGTTATTGTTATAAAAACAAATACCGACGCGGCGTCGTGAAACACAATACTGTGATATTTCACTGCCTGGATATTACCTTCCAGCCCCAGTACTTCATGTACACGCTGATGTAGCCACACTCCACCGTGGGCGTTCATTATTCATGACATTATTTTCATGTGAACGCATTCACGCTGTTTGTGTTTGATTCCTGCACGTGGCTGTCCTCGTTTAACCACTTACACCGGTACGTGTGTGTGTGTGTGTGTGTATTTATCTGAAGTCACATGTGAATGCATCTTTGTTCCCTCTTCTTTCTGCTCGTCATCTGTCACCGCTGACATTTAAACATTCAAATCTGACACAGTGTCAGAGTCACCTGACAGAAGTTAAACATCACACACACACACACACACACACACACACACATACACATACCTGTGTCATGTGTGGACGTGAAGAATCATGTGACCGTTTACTGTCCGTTCTCTTGATTTTCCTGGGAGTTCAGTCGGGGGGGGGGGGGGCCCGGGTCGTGGCCCCCCCCCCCCCCCCTCAGTCCTGGCTGAATTCTAAAATGATGGTTTCTCTAGAACTATAGCGGGGGGGGGGGGGGGGGAGTGGGAGGTGTGAGGAGCTCCCCCTAGAGGGTCGGGGTGGAAGGCAAAAATATGTATTTGTTATATATTTTTCCAGGGTGAAGAAATGACTCTGGGTCGAGGCTTTGATTTATGTTTGGTGGAATTATTTAAGTGATAACGCGGTGACGAGGGTCGCAGGGTTGACACGAAAAGTTGAGAATTTGGAAATGAATTCCCAGGTCACTTTTTTAACCATAATGTAAAAAAAAAAAAACAGGGGGCGTGTGTTGTTGGCAAGAACCTGGCGATACGATACGTATCACGATACGTGGGGCAACGATACGATATATTGCGATACTATAGGCACTACGATATATTGATTTTTTTTTTTTTGATTTTTTTCGCCCCAAAGTCTCTGTAGTCCCAGTGTGATCCTGGTCTCAGACTCTGTTCCATCTGAACATCAGTTCCTGACACTGGAACAGAGGGATCTACATTTGATCCTCACGGTGATGGATGAATATTGATATTGTATCAAAGTAAATATTGTGACATTTCAGCCCTGGTATAATAATAATAATAGTTTCATTTTCACTTTAGTATGAAATTATATATTTACGTTGTTCTTTTTAATGTGGAGCTCTGTATTGAGTGGTGTATTTGTGTCATGGACCAGATGAGATGAATAATGTGAAAAGTCAGTGTTGACTAATCAACTGCTCTGAACGACGGCTGTGACATCACAATCATTTAAAGTCCTACTCTGCGTTTTTTCATTTTTACTCACCAGTGTTGTTTTTTATTATTTTTTTACTAACTTTACATTTATTTTTATACACAGCCACAGAGTTCTGCTCCATCCAAAAAGGGAAGTTGTGTTCATTTCTACAAAGCATTAAGAGCACGAGGACATGAAGGCGAAATGAGGGGAAAAGAGAAATGATCATTTAAAGGTAAAACTGTAACCCCACCCCACCCCCCCCACCCACAAAACAAACAAACCAAACATCAACAGTTAAAAGAAGCCCAGGCACAAATGTGAAACATCAAAAAAGTATAAACAAACAAACAAAACATCAACAGTTAAAAGAAGCCCAGGCACAAATGTGAAACATCAAAAAGGTATAAAAGAAAAAAGAGAAAAGACAAAGAAGCAAAAAGAAGAAAAAGTGAAAAGTCAGAAATTAGAAATATTCAGAAATAAATACAAGAGTGAAAATACATCCAGTTAAATGTTCCTATGACTACAAAACTTTTTTAATGTTTTTTTTTCCCATATCATTCTTGACCTCAACCAATCAGTTCAATGATTGGTTGATGACACTCGTCTTTATTCTGCTGCTGTCGACCCGTGGACCAGCTTCAGAACCTGAATGTCCACGGGTCTCAGTTGCACTCTGTTGTCTGTGGAGTCCACGACAGCAGCAGCAGCAGCAGTAACAGCAGCAGCAGCAGCAGCCATTAAAAGCTCTCACTTCCTCCTTAAAGACTCATTGTTTACATGCCAACACGTGTTTGTTATTTCTACTGACGATGACGAGCGCAGGTTGTTTTTGTTGTGGCTTTTCATTTTAAACCCAGAATTTCCCAGATTTGCTGCAGGTAAAAAAACTCAGGTCACAGTAAAAACCTGTAACTGGAAACAGGCTCAGGGTTAAAGGTCAGAGGTCAGGGTCATGTGATGTGTAGTGTTGACGTCAGTTTTATTGTATATATGTTTAATAACTGTGACTTCTTCAAATCAAATGATAGCTTAGAGGCATTGTTTAGCCTCTTGTTAGCATCTTTGGCTAACTTCAAGCTACGTTTTTAAACATGAATTTGTTCTTAGTTTTATTGAACTGTTTGTCACTCTGCTGCTGTGTTCTGACGCTAGGCTAACCTTCAGAATATGAGGCTACCTTGTAGCTGCTGTTTGGCTGAGCCTAGCCTTAGCAGCCTTTGTATTGTACCGTCGTTTCTGCCACTGAAATTGTCTCTAACATTTAGAGGAACCTGAGAGAAAAGCCCAGGTTTCAGGTTGAATCAAAACACGGCCCACACACCGGTCTGGCTGCATCTGTTTGCTGTGTGTGGGACGACGTCTCAGACAGAGACGTTTGTGTTCGCACCAAAACACTTTTGAAGATCAAGACCTGAAGATTTCAGGTCTGCCATGACCAAGGCATATGGACCCTGGAAAGGTCACAGAGAGGTCATGGTTTGCCGGACCGTGTCTGTCAGAAGTGTTTGATTTAAAAAAAAAAACTTTGTCGTTTGTAGAAAATGTCAAAAAACAAACAAACAAAAAAAAGAAATGATTACCGTCATGATATTCTTAGTTTGTAACAGGAAGTGGTTCCATATTGTAGCGGTTAGCGCGGTGCTTCGGAAGCAGACTGCAGCTAGTCCTGGGTTCGATTCCCAGAGGAATCACATACTTAGAATTTCCCAAGTTTGGGATCAATAATACAAATTGTTAATAATTTAATTAATTTCCATGATTCCTCAAAAGACGAAGACGCAGGACGACGACTTTACGATGAAGAAATCAACAACAGAGCTGTGATTTCAGAAAACATTTTAGTTTAGTTGTTGAATTTTTTTATAGAACTCGTCGACAGTGAAGTTGTGTCTGTTTTTGTCAAAGCACAAATTTGGACGTTTATGTTGAACCCAGATTTAAGTTTGTTTTTTTTACCGATGCTGAAGAACTCGTCAGACTTCAAAGCCTCTGGCACTAGCGTAAACCTCCACCCTTTAAATTGTGAAACAGTGCGTAGTCATCCAGCGGCTCTCAGTGGTTAACACATAAGACAACATTAACCTTCACAAAGAAGGGCATCCAGATGAGTCACCTGAAAGTGGAGCGGCGTCACTCAGAATGGTCATCAAAACATCAAAGAGGGAAGTTTGGGCGACGCTCAATTTTGAAGCTGCGTTTCAGGTCAGACGTTGATGATCAAAGAGAGCTCTGATGATGACGCGCCAGCTACGCCGTATCTGTGCGGGTGTCGGTTGTGGGAGAGTGCAGCGCCAACAACCGACACGACAGACAAATGTTAGCGAGTGCATTTGTTAGCTTTGTTGTACATGTACACACAGTACATGTGTATCACCACACAGTGCATGTGTATCACCACACACTAGTTGTTTTTCCTACTTGAATCTTTGCTTTATGTTGTCCTGTACAAAACAAAAACAAAGTTTTTTTTCCTACTTGAATCTTTGCTTTATGTTGTCCTGTACAAAACAAAACCAACAGTTTTTTATACAGGAGTTTATATATTTTTTTGGAGGAGTATTTTTTTTTCTGTATCCAAAGTAAAATATTCACTATATATAATCTTTAGAGTCTTAAAGTATCCTTACTTTTTGTGAAATTGTTTGTTTTTATCGTCTATAAAATGAATGTTTAGCTACTCATTAGCTTCTTTGGCTAACTTCATGCTATTTCTGCGAGAACAATTTAACCATTTTAAGGAAACATCAGTTCAACTTTCTCTCGTGGCTAACGCTGGGCTACCCTCCAGATCTTAAGGCTACTTTTGAGGCTGTTTTTGGTTGAGCCTAAAAGCCTAAAAACGTTGCCTTTTGTGGTGTAGTGGTGGCTTTCTGTCGTTACTGGTCTGAGGCCCAGCCAGGGCAGAGTGTGTGTGTGTGTGTGTGTGTGTGTGTGGGTGGAGGGTTGTTCACTGCTCCTGAGTCAGAGTTACATTTTGTTGTAGCTGTAATAACAAAATCAATCAAACCTCACTCACTGAAGAGTTCGGTTTTTATCTTTTTGTTTTCCTGTAAATCTTTCTGATGAAATCACTTCTTTCTTCTGTTCCTGCAGCCGACGCAGCCTGGACAAAGTCCTGGACCAATTCCCTGGTCAACAGCTGGTGAAGGAACCTCCGCAGCACGGCCGGGCCTGTTGCCACCACGGTAATGTCGATCAGCTGTAGCAGCGTCGTCGTCGTCGTCGTCGTTCTGGATCAAATTCCAGGTGTGAACGACCGACGCCTGTGATTCTGATCATTTCCAGTTTTCACAATGGTTTTTCTAAAGCTGTCAACTGATGCAGAACCAGGGTTTTCTTCCGCTGTGTGGTTTTTGAATTGTGTCAGACGGACTTTTTTAAATGACTAGCCGTTAGCTACACCACCTACAATATTACTGTAGTTTGAATATCACTGTACAAGACTTGACCTCAGTTCTCGTCTGGTCCCTCATCTAACAGTATCTGCTGACGCTGATTTCAACTCCATACCTTCTGTTCTCCTTCAGCTTGTTTCCGGCTGACGTGGCTGTCGGCATGTTGCGCAAAATTGAGTTGAGCAACTGGGCTTTGGTGTCGGATGTGATGGCTATAGTTGTTTTTTTCCGATGTTCGATCCAAAAAATTTTGACCAGCCCTCACCCTCAAAAAAGTTATTTTTTTATTTCTGCATTTACTTCTTGTTGTTTACAAGTATTTTGTGATCCAATATTCTAGGTTGTGGCCACATGGTGGCAGAGTGATGTTTGCATGATGGTCACAGCTTTGCTGCTACGATAACCTGGCGTTTCTGCGTAGTTTACCGTCGCCGTGTGGCTCCAGCTTCGAGCGATGTAGAGCGTCAGACGATGGTGTCTGTCAGTCGGAAACGACTGTTGGCTGCCAACACAGACTGCCTCTTGGTTGGAGTTGAAGGGTGATGTAGTAGTGTGGATGAACGACTCTCCTCTTGTCGTATATTTTTGATAAATCGGGAACTTGCGTCAGCAGCGTGATATTTTGGAGGCTGTAACGCACTGCCAAAATGCTAATTTTAATAATCCAGATTCAGATAATCCAGTCCGTGGTCTGACTGTACTCACATGTTCATGACTGGCTCCTGTGTCTCCTCAGGTTCTGTCGTCTTCTTTCACTTCTCACATCCTCATAACGTCGGTTTGCTCGGCATCTGAGAACCTGCGTCCGATTTCTTTTTTATCCAGGGTCTGTGCTGCGGTGGTCTGTTCTGTGGTGGTCTGTTCTGCGGTGGTCTGTTCTGTTTAGTGGTTCGGTTAAAAAGGTCTCGACAGGATGATTAAAAACCTCATCATCGCAGCTGACGGTCAGGTGCTGGGATATAAATGGAGGGAAATTCATCTCCTCACTTTCACTGACAAAGGCCTTTAATCACAGCGTTTAATCATACTGTCCACGGGGGGGGGGTGAGGGGGGGTTGCCTTTTTCCTGGACTCTATGTTTCCTTGGTGTTTGATCTTAACTGAACATCACTTGGTAAAAAAAAAGAAAAGAAACTTCTGTTCACGCCTTTGATCTTTTCCACTGATGTCCTTACAGCAGTGAGAACGAAGAAAAATAAATAAATAAATAAAAAGATCAAGTGAAAAAGTTAAAACATAAAAGAGATGAAATAGTTTCTGCGTCGTAAAATAAAAAGGGGAAATGACTGACGTTGGTTGAGGTTTTAGGTCCAAACAGAAAACAGACGAGTTTCTCTGTCAAGTTTTGAATTTGTTTATAAAAAGTATTTTCTGAACTTTTTTATCGATTTCTTTACAAACCTGAGCAGTTAGTCTACAAACTCAAGTTAGTCCAAATTGTTGTTTTTTTTCTCCTTTTATTTCCACCAGGAAACGTGTCCAGGATTCAACCTGAGGCCGTGACGTCATCGTCAGGTGATTTAGACTCTGCCTGACGACAGGAAGTGATGAAAGGGCGGCTCCTCTGTTGACGACTTCCTGTAGATGAGAGCAGAGTCGGAGAGATGCAGGAGAGGCTGCTCTGAAAACTGTCCAACCAGAGTCGTCCCCTGATCGTCCCCTGATCGTCAGTTCTGTTTTGGAAGAAAACGTTTCCAAAGGTTAGTTAAAAAACTGATGCAGTTAAAAAAAATGTTTAAAATTATTATTATTATTATCGGCTATTTATTATATCGATATTTATCACGATACACGGCCAACAATTCGATTTATTGCAACACACTGAAATACTGTAGTCACGGCGATATATTGAGTTTTTTGAAAATGATAATTAAATGATAAATTTAACTTTTTTTAAAAATTGTGAACATGTGACGATATCTTTCACATTAGTCATCAAATGTATTTTATCTTCATAAACTATCATTTTAATCTTCTTTTATTTTTTTTCAATTTTTATACTCCATTATTCCATTTGCCGTTATTAATTAATTTATTTTTTTGTTCAGAAAAAAGAGTAAAAACACAGAGTGTGACTTTGAAGTCTGTCCTGATTCGACCCCAGTTCTTGACATGAATAATTAAAAGTTAATTACACATTTATGGAAATGTATTCATATTTAACAAGCCGTGTTTCACTGAGCGACTCTCTGCTGTTTTTACCAAATGATTTTAAATTTTAAGACTTTAAAAAGTTTGGTCACCGGGGGCAGTCGTGGTACTGAGCCGTTAACTCTTCACGTCTCCGCAGGTCTTTGTCACGGACCAGACCATCAGCACTGACCTGGATTCAACCCTGACAACTGCAGGTAATTCCACCGTCACTGCCCCCTGCTGGTTAGTCAGACGGGCCGTCCTGCAGCAGCTGAGCCACGGCTTGAACACGCTGCTGTCAGCGACCATGAACACGTTTCTGGTTACATCAAACCTGAACAACAAACAACAAACAACAAACCAGACTCGGACTTGAACTTTGTTTGTTTAGATCAGGGGTGTCAAACAAATGGCCTGTGGGCCAAAACTGGCCCGCTGGTGTTGTTCAATCTGGCCCAGTTTATGAATTTTGAAAGTGAAAGAAAAGCACAAAATTTCATAAAAGTTATGTTTTGTCAAATTAAATTTTATTAACTAATTTTGAAAGTGAAAGAAAAGCACAAAATTTCATAAAAGTTATGTTTTGTCAAATTCAATTTTATTAACTATAAATATTTTCTCAGAAAACTTGTATTTGCATAAAAAAAAGAAACACTTGCATAAAAACAACAATGTTATTTCTAGGTAATTTTGCATAAAAAAAAGAAACAAAGGAGAAAAAACAACAATGTTATTTCTAGGTAATGATGTTATGATATAATCAGACTGTAGGGGGCCCCTGAACCAAGATGACTTTGACAACCTTGGTTCAGATGTATTTGAATTGTTGTACTTCATTAACATGTTTAATTAATGTCTTTGATGTTGATTTAATGCTAACAGTTCTTTTTTTTTTTTTTCTCCTCTTCAGGTTCTTTTATCGTCTGCCCGGTGAACGTAGACCTCCCTCGTGCGTCAGTCTTTTCTCAGCCTGCGGCCTCGACTGGGAATACGCCCAGGCATGTCTGACTTTATCTAAACACACACTCTCAGCAACACACCCCCACCTAAATGTGATAAACAAATCCCTTTCATTTGTGTTTTCATAAATTGACCAGAAATAATGAGTTTGTGGTCGTTAGTCAAAAAGTTCTAAGATTTTTAAATTAAAATTATATATAAATATATATTTGATGTTTGATTTATAAAAAATATATGAAGACAGGTGTCTGAATTTGAAATCAGCCATTTTGAAATCAGACTTCAGTCTCTGGACCTGACAAAGACAAAGGTCGTGACCTGGGGTCAGAGGTTTGACCTCCAGTGGAGATGAAGAGAAATGTTTTTGTTATTTTGTTGTTAAATTTGTCTTAGAATTTTTTTTTTAGATTTCTCCTCGTACACACCAATCATCTCCAGTTTTTGACCCCGACCTGCCCTCTGCAAGATAACGCCGACTCCTACAGGTGACACACACACACACTCACACACACACTCACAGATTCCCACACTGCAGCCGTGAGTGTGATCAAAAGTCTGGAGTGGAACAATCTGTTCTTTACTCACATTTCTCACAGTTCACGGGTGTAGGTTCAAATCTGAAGACGTGTTCCTGTGTAGTGACCACATGTCGCAGACAGGGGGAACTAAAAAAAGAAAAAGAGAAATTAGTTAAAAATGGAACGTGTTTGTTTTCCCATTATTCAACAACAACAAAAAAAAAAATCAAAAGTCAGTCAGGAATCAGGAAAATAATCACAAATGAATATTTTCTCTTTTTGAATTATTTCCATTTATCTGTTTGAAACATTCAGTTCTTTGTTTAATTTTTTTTTGCTCTATTTTATTCTATCTATAAGTAAAATAAAGAAAAGTTATAAAAAAAATCACTAAAAAAACAAAACATTACATTTTAGAATCATGAGTTCTACTATGGTTTAGTCTCAGAGCAACTATTTCTCCGCTTTTAAATGTAGTATTTGCACAGACAAATATCTCATTAATATAAGTACAGGTTGTAAAAAAATATTTCATTTAAATTTGTCATCAAATATGAAGTAAAACTATTTTTAAAAAAAGCAACTTTTTTTAAGCTCTTTTGTCCAAACTGCGGCTGTTCTTCCCTCCAGACCTCATGTTTGAAAGTTGCTCTAAAAGATCCAGTTCAAACCAAATGTAAAAGGAATTAAAAAAAAGAAAAATCCAGCATTGATCAAAATCTTAAAAAAAAAAAAATCATCTAAAGAGACATTATAAAAAAAGATGAAGAAAAAAAAGGATTTAATCAAAAAGTGGAAGTGGAAACTTTTCAACCAACATTTAACCTTTGAGCATGAGAAAAGAAGCGTCAGCAAAGATGTGAGCGTAGAACCAGGAGGGAGACGAACGGGGACTCGGCTTTTTCTTTTTTTTTTCTCCTTAAAAGCAGAAGCAGCTTTAGAGAGGGTACACACACACACACACACACACACACCTGACACATACCACAACCGTAACTATTACAAATGTCTCAATCTTAATCTTCACCCTGATTCTAATCTGACCCTAATTTGAATCCTAATCCTAATCCTCAGATTATTCTGTCACTCGGTGTAAAATGGCTGTAAAACATGTCACTAACTCATTTGTTGTTGTGGTGATTGGAGGAAATTAAATCTGGTTCACATTAAACTCAACACAAGCATGACCTGTATCAGTGTGTGTGTGTGTGTGTGTATAAGGGTCCTGTCAATGACAATAAACATGTTTGAGTAAAAAAAAAAAAAAGTCTTTGTTTCATGTGTTTTTGTTTTTTTTTGTCATTAAACTTGAGTTTGAGTTTAATGAGAAACACTTTAATTAATTACATGATATTCGTCAGTAGCCAGTACCCCATTTTGGGGTTATATTTTATTTTACATCCTGAAAGTGTAAACCTTCGTGTTCTTTGACCTTTGACATGTCCCTGACCTGCAGAAGGATGGCAGCACTAACACCATCTCTGTCTCTGTAGGAAAAAAAAAACAGACCAAACAAACACTCAGCAGTTTGTTTTATATAGCAGGACCAAAAAAAGCTCAGCGAATCACTTAACAGACAACAGCCCACAGCCAATCACCTGACAGTTGCGTTAGAACTGTGATTTACACTAGGTTGTGTCCAAGGTGGTTTTATTAGGGAGAGGTGAGTCACTAGACAACAGCTTCCTGTTGGCAAAGAGCAAAGATGTTTTTTTAGCTCAGTATTTAAGCAACACAGGATCCATTATTTTAACAGAAGCACAGCTGCAGATATTGAGATACTTTGAAGGGACTGATGTTTTTTGTATTTTTTTTGTATACTATTTTATGTCAATATGTGAACGTTTTGTGTCATTTTTGTTCATAAACTAAGACATTTTGACAAAAATCTTTGTTAAAAATGTTTTATCTTTTTACGTTTCTCATAAAAAATAGCATTTTGAAAACATTTTTAGAAAAAAATGTTTTTTAAAACATTTGGAAAAAAAACATTTTTTTGAAAAATTTATAAATACTTTCTTTAATTTATAGAAAAAACATTTTTTGTATAATTGTTTTTTCAAATTTTTTTGTATAATTTTTTTTTTCAAATTTTTTTGTATAATTTTTTTTTGGAAATTTTTTTGTATCATTTTTTTCAAAAACTTTAAAAAAAAAAAAACTTTTCCAAAAAAAGTTATTGAAAAATGTTTTTAAAAATATTTTTTTTTGAAAATTTTTTATAAAAATTTTTTGAAATCATTTGTAGAAAAAAAAAATTGTATAATGTTTTGGGAAACATTTGTAAGGAAAAATGTTTTTTTAAAAATATTTATATAAAATGTATAATTTTTTTAAATTTTTTCTGTATATTTCATTTTAAAGATTTTTAGAAAATTTTATAGAAAAAAATCTTTTTTGGTAAATTTTTAGAAAAATATTTTTAATAAATTTCTATAGAAATATTTTTTGTGAAAGTTTTTTAAATACATTTTTTGAAAAAAAATTTGCTCAGATTTTGAAAAAATTTCCCATTTCTGTGATTTTTTCACGATGGTAAGGCTA
>NC_024318.1:3426737-3442495 GCF_000523025.1 Cynoglossus semilaevis
TTCTTTTATTTCAGCCAGCTTCCTTTTGGTGTCTTCAAAGCTGATCATCTTCCACGATCTCACTCGAGCCCTTGTCTCTTACATTACCCATCATTTCATGTTTTCATTCCTGTTTCCCAGTCTTGTCTCTGATCTGTTCATTACTTACTCAGCTTTATGGAAATCTTAGAATCTTCTGGATGTGGAACACACCCCTCTTCCATTCCTGTACCCCTTTAACTGTTATGTTTTTATTCAATTTTGTTGAAATTCTTTCCTACTACCCTTTTTTACACAAGGTGGTCTGGTGTTTGCTAAACCCCTGAGAGAACTGAACTGCGTGACAATGATGGACCCCTTTTATTTCAAGTATGGAAAAGTGATAACAGCTGGACTCTCGTTGTCCTCACTTTGTATCGACTTGACCTGGTTTCCTCTTACGCTCACTGCGTTAGGTGAGTGATATTTGCAGTTTTATATCATTAGCTATTGTCACCAAAATGCCAGGACTTTATGCATATGTTTGAAATACTTTTGCACATACAGTAGTTGCCCTTTTACCTGCTACGTGTGGTGATTGGCTGTAGTAAAATGTGGAAAAGGGTAGAACTCCAGTAACACAACGTTTCTGACAGGAGGAACCATGAGTGTTATCTTGGACTTGTCCTACAATGTGTGTATCTGGATCTCTGCTTCTGTTGCCATCATCTACACACTGCTGGGAGGTCTCTACTCTGTGGCCTACACTGATGTCATACAGCTGATCCTCATATTCATCAGTTTGGTGAGTTTGTTGTATTTCTGAATCTAATATGAAGTTGGAGTTTTTCTAAACTTCTCACTTTCCGTTCCCTCTGCAGTGGCTCTGTGTTCCTTTTGTGTTGATGAACCCGAACACCCTGGACATTAGCCAGACACTGTTGAACAACACCTTACACGCTCCATGGATTGGTGAACCGGACCTGAAAAAGACAGGGCTCATGATTGACCAGTTTCTATTATTTGTAAGATGAATTAGCACTGTGAGCAACATATTATGAAGTGATAAAAGCTCTGTGTGATCAATACCCACAGATCTTCTTATTTTAATACAGGGACTGGGGAGTCTGGGATTTCAGTGTTTACATCAGAGGACCTTGGCGGCTTCTTCTTTATCCACAGCCAAGCTCACCTGTGTAGTCGCTGCTTTCCTTTACAGTGTGTTTATAATACCGCCTATATTACTGGGAGCAGCTGCTGCATCCACAGGTACTTGTTATGTCTTAAATTATATGTAAACTGAAAACAATTGGACCTGGAACATTATTCTGCTGTTTAGCCCACAGAATAATGTGAGCAATATTTAACAATTTTGATATTGATCGATTTTCTTTATTCCATCATTGTTCCTCAGATTGGAACATGACGTCTTATGGTTCTCCATTTCCGTATGAACGTGGGGAAAAAACGATGGTCCTGCCGATCACCTTGCAACACCTGACCCCACCCTTTATTTCCATCCTTGGCACCGGATGTGTGGCTGCTGCTGTGATGTCATCAGCTGACTCTGTGTTGATTTCTGCAGCGTCTGTCTTCACATCCAGCATTTACAAGAACATCCTGAGACAAAAGGTGAACAGAAACAAAAAGAAGAAAAATAGAAGGTCCTATTATATTGAAGATGCAATTCCTGGAGATGTATTCAAATTCACACAGCCTCGTACTCTCTATTTCCTTCCACAGGCGTCGGAGAGAGAGATTCAGTGGGTGATCCGTGTCACTGTGGTGGTTGTTGGTTTGATTGGGACATCATTAACCATTCAGAAAAAGAGTGTGTTATTCTTCTGGTTCATTAGTGCTGAGGTGGCCTACCTCATTATCTTCCCACAGCTGTTGTGTGTTCTTTTCTTGAACATTTCCAACGGTTATGGAGCTGTTGCAGGATGTGTTTTAGGAGTTATGCTGAGACTCCTCAGTGGAGAGCCATCACTTGGACTTCCAGTTACCATTTGCCTCCCAGGATGTGTCCTTGAGGATGGGGTTTATGTCCAGTACGCTCCAGTGAAGACCATCTCCATGCTGTTGTCAGTCACTGCCATTGTGGTGTTCTCCTTTCTAGGGTCTGTGCTCTTTAACAAAGGTCTGCTTCCAGAGAAGTGGGATGTGTTTAAGGTGAAAGTTCAACCTTCACCACAACAACTGAGTCCAGTTCACAGAGCCAAGGAAGACCACGAGGCTGAGCTGTTGACTAACAAAGGCTTTGAGACTAACACTCAAGAGCTAGTAAGGAACACACAGTGTTAGTGTCTCCCATCATCTGCTGTTGGAGTTCTAACACCATAAGAATAATTCTGCATGATGTGTGGGCAGACTGCTTTAATATAAAGGTGGCATGGTTTAATCAAGTGTCATAACTGAATAGATTAATTCCAGGGATTAAAGATTTTTTTGTGTGGTGAAAAATCTACTGTTGCATATTAATTTATATAAGTGATAAACGCAAAACTATATTTAAATGTTTGTACGGGTTAGTTTTAGGTTACATTTATTTTGATCCAAACGTTTCTTTTCTTTGTTGTGGGCTGCTTACTGTTTCGATGATCGGGGATTTTGTTTTGTGTTCTGTAGTGACCTCTAGTGGGAGTTACCAAGCGCCACTTCAATACTACAAGGCGTTGTATAGTTCGGCTGTTTTTTGCAGGTCTTGGGATTCTATCCATTTAATATCTTAGCTGTTTCTGTTCATATGTGCTGTCTGCGCTGATGTCGTTCCTGGGATCAGTTTCTGGGGTCACTCCCCACATCTTCGTTTGGCCCTTGGTCTTTCTAATGGATTCTCCTGTTCAGTCTTTCTGAAGTTGCTATTAAGAAACACCTGGGTCCTAGATATGGGTGTGTCAAATTCATTTTCCCCAGGGGCCACATCAGCAATGTGGTTGCTATCCAAGGGTGGTTTGTAACTGGAAGACTATAAAGATGTATCTAATCCATAATGTATTAATAAACATTTATGCAATTACTTATTTTTTATTCAAGTTACAAATGTTGTACATTGCCAGAGGTGGGTGGAGTAGCCAAAGATTGTACTCAAGTAAAAGTAGTTACTTCAGTATAAAATATTATTAAAGTAGAAGTAAAAAGTAGTCATCCAAATAATTACTTGAGTAACAGCAAAAAAGTACTTGGTGAAAAAAAAACTACTCAAGTACTGAGTAACTGTTGAGTAACATCTGATTAATTTTTTCATGAGAATTCAAAATTACAGAGGGGAGTTTATCCTATCAATAAAATAATAAAATAAAACAAATTAATTACATTTCTTAAAGTAATCTTTAGGTAAATTCAAGTACGTCAATAAAAATCCAAATTAATTAAATAATACATAAAAGAGTACGTAAAAAATAATTATTTACACACTTAAAAACAAATAAAAATTTGTATTGTACGTCAAACTTACCGCAACATATTTCCTCGGGTTTGACGTTGAGTTTTAAATGCTGTAATAGCCGTTTGTTTTGGAAGACAAAAGATACCGCATGATGTAACTGCTATTTAGCACTAATATAAACAGAACATGCTTTCAATATGGGTCCAGGTGTTTGCCTCCTCGTCTTCGTCTGCATTCCCGACCGTTGATTCTACCATGTTCTGTTATCAAAGACGTGGATATAGACCGCACGGCAAGGGCTACGTTTTATTGGTTAAACACAGCGACGCGGTAGAGCCTTGGGCGGAAGTCTCTCTCTGACAAAGTAAAAGTAGACATACTGGATCATGGACCGGCTAGCTAAAGCTTTACCCGGTATCTCTGTGTCGAGTAACGAGCTCAGTATAGTCTAATGTTGCGGAGTAAGAGTACTTTTTCCTTCTTCATAAATCTACTCAAGTAAAAGTAAAAAGTATAGTGATTTAAAACTACTCTTAGGAGTATTTTATTTATGAAAAACGGACTCAAATAAATGTAACAGAGTAAATGTAACTCGTTACTACTCACCTCTAACATTGCTTTACGCAATAAATCGTTTTTGTTAATTATCAGGTTAAGAAACTCACATTCAATCAACTTTTCAAGTAAATTACAAATTACAATTACTGGATAATGTTGCCTTTGTCAATGTTAGGTTGGGTCAACTCAGTTTCGAATGTAACTACAGTCATTCTGTGCCATTGTGAAAAGGACAAGGAGAATATTTAACTGTCTATAAGCTATGGAAACAAACATTCAGTTAATTAGACATTCACTTTGGATGGCAAATATTTGTAGATGAAGTTTATAACATGAGTATATTATAACTCGACCCAAAGCAAACACATAAATCATAAAGTCATCTATGAAGATTCTCAGTCATCCAGGTCATGGTCAAGGTTGAAGAGTTCTGTTGGGCAACTGGATGTGACATTTTCACAAAGAATTCGTTCCACCTCTCATCCAAGAGGCTTCTTCAGTTCTAAATGGTGGTGGAGAGTACAGCAGACAACAGAGTACAGCTGTGACAAAGAATGAAGCTACTTCAGCACCCACCTGTTGGGTGGGTCATTGGGGTCAGCTGTGAAAGTGTAAACAGTCGTTAAGAGTCTAATGGGTTGTTGTGGTCCTCATCAGAACGGTTTCAGTCACCTGCTTCTTTCATGTGTGAAACTGAGGTGAATCTTTTGGGTGTTGTTCCTAAAAGTGCTTTGTATGTGGGTGATAGGTTGTGTCTGAGTCCACCTCCTCTGTTGAGTGATGGTTTTTCCAGGTTGACAAAAATGGCTTCTTTTACCCCTCTCTCAAACCATCTGTCTTCCCTGGCCAAAATCAGAACATTCTTCTCCTCGAAGGAGTGTGTTTTGTCTTTGAGGTGTATGTGAACAGCTGAGTCCTGTCCTGAGGAGTTGGGCCTCCTGTGTTGGGCCATGCGCCTGTGTAGCGGTTGTTTGGTCTCCCCAATGTACAGGTCCGTACACTCGTCACTGCACTGAATGGCATAAACCACATTGTCCAGCGTGTTTCTTGGTGTCTGCAACCTGCAATCATCTCTGACGTTCAACCATTTACCAGATATTACATCTTTCAACTTAACCTACAGTTTTTAACAGATAACAATATGTAAGTGCTTATTCTGTGTATCTTGACGGCAGCTCAAGTGGGATGCATCACGTTTCACCTCTCATCCAAAAGGCTTCTCCAGTTCTGAGGCTTCCCAGAACTGAAGAATCCAGTTACACTAGGGAAAATTTATAATCAAGGAGGCATTGGGCTCAAGTCCCAGGACTTTTAAATATATATGCATGTTATTGAGAATCAAGGTTGAGGTTTTGCTATTAAACAGTCCCCTTAAGCAACACGGCGGATGAAAGATGATAGTTACCTTAGCTGCTTTGTACTTTTATATGTATTTGTTTAATAGACAAGTTTTGGGTGCAATTAAGTTCAGAAGCACAACTTAAAGCACAGGTGCTTCCAGTTCATGTCACTCAGTTGTCAGTTTGGACATCAGTGGATCAGAGCATCATGGCCGTGAACGTCCCTGGAGTGGTAATGATGGTGCTTTTCTACCTGCTGGTCCTCGGGACCGGGATCTGGGCTGCTTTCAAGTCAAGAAGGGAGCAGAAGAAAAGTAAAGCCAATAAAATGGAGATGGCTCTGCTGGGAAACCGAAGCATCAACTGGATGGTGGGGATCTTCACCATGACAGGTGAGAACACCTGAAATCAAATGGAAGAAACCCAACATACAGTATGTCTCAGTTTGTTTGTTTTTTTCAACTAATCAATTAGAAATAGATGGATAGATACTTTATTGATCCCAAAAGGAAATTAAGGCACTACAGTAATTAGAAATTAATTAATGTGCATGTTTGTCAATATGTGAGGATAAATATTTGATTGAGATAAAATAAATGTATTCTATTTAATTACTCAAACAACTGTTAAACTGCTTTTGTTTTTTTTTTGTTTTTTTAAACCTCTTCATCTTCCCTGTAGCTACGTGGACTGGTGGAGGAACAATAATTGCCACAGCAGAGATGGTGTACACGCCCTCTATAGGTCTAATTGAAGCAGGCATCATGACTCTTGCATACAGCATATCTTTTGTTTTATGTAAGTTTAAAACAATCATTGTAGTAAAAATGTGATATGACTGATTTCGTTGCAGTTTAGTCTTTTTGTCTCCTCTCTCTGCCTCTCTTTTCATTTTCTTTTCTTTTATTTCAGCCAGCTTCCTTTTGGTGTCTTCAAAGCTGATCATCTTCCACGATCTCACTCGAGCCCTTGTCTCTTACATTACCCATCATTTCATGTTTTCATTCCTGTTTCCCAGTCTTGTCTCTGATCTGTTCATTACTTACTCAGCTTTATGGAAATCTTAGAATCTTCTGGATGTGGAACACACCCCTCTTCCATTCCTGTACCCCTTTAACTGTTATGTTTTTATTCAATTTTGTTGAAATTCTTTCCTACTACCCTTTTTTACACAAGGTGGTCTGGTGTTTGCTAAACCCCTGAGAGAACTGAACTGCGTGACAATGATGGACCCCTTTTATTTCAAGTATGGAAAAGTGATAACAGCTGGACTCTCGTTGTCCTCACTTTGTATCGACTTGACCTGGTTTCCTCTTACGCTCACTGCGTTAGGTGAGTGATATTTGCAGTTTTATATCATTAGCTATTGTCACCAAAATGCCAGGACTTTATGCATATGTTTGAAATACTTTTGCACATACAGTAGTTGCCCTTTTACCTGCTACGTGTGGTGATTGGCTGTAGTAAAATGTGGAAAAGGGTAGAACTCCAGTAACACAACGTTTCTGACAGGAGGAACCATGAGTGTTATCTTGGACTTGTCCTACAATGTGTGTATCTGGATCTCTGCTTCTGTTGCCATCATCTACACACTGCTGGGAGGTCTCTACTCTGTGGCCTACACTGATGTCATACAGCTGATCCTCATATTCATCAGTTTGGTGAGTTTGTTGTATTTCTGAATCTAATATGAAGTTGGAGTTTTTCTAAACTTCTCACTTTCCGTTCCCTCTGCAGTGGCTCTGTGTTCCTTTTGTGTTGATGAACCCGAACACCCTGGACATTAGCCAGACACTGTTGAACAACACCTTACACGCTCCATGGATTGGTGAACCGGACCTGAAAAAGACAGGGCTCATGATTGACCAGTTTCTATTATTTGTAAGATGAATTAGCACTGTGAGCAACATATTATGAAGTGATAAAAGCTCTGTGTGATCAATACCCACAGATCTTCTTATTTTAATACAGGCACTGGGGAGTCTGGGATTTCAGTGTGTACATCAGAGGACCTTGGCGGCTTCTTCTTTATCCACAGCCAAGCTCACCTGTGTAGTCGCTGCTTTCCTTTACAGTGTGTTTATAATACCGCCTATATTACTGGGAGCAGCTGCTGCATCCACAGGTACTTGTTATGTCTTAAATTATATGTAAACTGAAAACAATTGGACCTGGAACATTATTCTGCTGTTTAGCCCACAGAATAATGTGAGCAATATTTAACAATTTTGATATTGATCGATTTTCTTTATTCCATCATTGTTCCTCAGATTGGAACATGACGTCTTATGGTTCTCCATTTCCGTATGAACGTGGGGAAAAAACGATGGTCCTGCCGATCACCTTGCAACACCTGACCCCACCCTTTATTTCCATCCTTGGCACCGGATGTGTGGCTGCTGCTGTGATGTCATCAGCTGACTCTGTGTTGATTTCTGCAGCGTCTGTCTTCACATCCAGCATTTACAAGAACATCCTGAGACAAAAGGTGAACAGAAACAAAAAGAAGAAAAATAGAAGGTCCTATTATATTGAAGATGCAATTCCTGGAGATGTATTCAAATTCACACAGCCTCGTACTCTCTATTTCCTTCCACAGGCGTCGGAGAGAGAGATTCAGTGGGTGATCCGTGTCACTGTGGTGGTTGTTGGTTTGATTGGGACATCATTAACCATTCAGAAAAAGAGTGTGTTATTCTTCTGGTTCATTAGTGCTGAGGTGGCCTACCTCATTATCTTCCCACAGCTGTTGTGTGTTCTTTTCTTGAACATTTCCAACGGTTATGGAGCTGTTGCAGGATGTGTTTTAGGAGTTATGCTGAGACTCCTCAGTGGAGAGCCATCACTTGGACTTCCAGTTACCATTTGCCTCCCAGGATGTGTCCTTGAGGATGGCGTTTATGTCCAGTACGCTCCAGTGAAGACCATCTCCATGCTGTTGTCAGTCACTGCCATTGTGGTGTTCTCCTTTCTAGGGTCTGTGCTCTTTAACAAAGGTCTGCTTCCAGAGAAGTGGGATGTGTTTAAGGTGAAAGTTCAACCCTCACCACAACAACTGAGTCCAGTTCACAGAGCCAAGGAAGACCACGAGGCTGAGCTGTTGACTAACAAAGGCTTTGAGACTAACACTCAAGAGCTAGTAAGGAACACACAGTGTTAGTGTCTCCCATCATCTGCTGTTGGAGTTCTAACACCATAAGAATAATTCTGCATGATGTGTGGGCAGACTGCTTTAATATAAAGGTGGCATGGTTTAATCAAGTGTCATAACTGAATAGATTAATTCCAGGGATTAAAGATTTTTTTGTGTGGTGAAAAATCTACTGTTGCATATTAATTTATATAAGTGATAAACGCAAAACTATATTTAAATGTTTGTACGGGTTAGTTTTGGGTTACATTTATTTTGAGAAAAACATCCAAACGTTTCTTTTCTTTGTTGTGGGCTGCTTACTGTTTCGATGATCGGGGATTTTGTTTTGTGTTCTGTAGTGACCTCTAGTGGGAGTTACCAAGCACCACTTCAAGGCGTTGTATAGTTCGGCTGTTTTTTGCAGGTCTTGGGATTCTATCCATTTAATATCTTAGCTGTTTCTGTTCATATGTGCTGTCTGCGCTGATGTCGTTCCTGGGGTCAGTTTCTGGGGTCACTCCCCACATCTTCGTTTGGCCCTTGGTCTTTCTAATGGATTCTCCTGTTCAGTCTTTCTGAAGTTGCTATTAAGAAACACCTGGGTCCTAGATATGGGTGTGTCAAATTCATTTTCCCCAGGGGCCACATCAGCAATGTGGTTGCTATCCAAGGGTGGTTTGTAACTGGAAGACTATAAAGATGTATCTAATCCATAATGGTTTTTTAAAAATCTGTACAATATATTTTTGTTTTGTGTGTACTTTGTAGGGGCTCGGGTGGTGTCCAGAAGGAAAATTACTTTGTTCTATGTAAATTCCGTCAGATCAATGGTGACAGCAGCACGACGGCTTTCTTAAAACACAACAGTGGCTACACCGGTCTCACTTGGTCTTTCTAATGGATTCTCCTGTTCAGTGGTTCTAAAGTTTCTATTAAGAAACATCTGAGTCCACATCAGTAATATGGTTGCCCTCCAATGGTGATTTGTAACTGGAAGACTATATAGATGTAACTGATCTATAATGTATTAATAAACATTTCTGCAATTGGTTATTCTTTATTCAACTTACAAATGTTGTACATTGCTTTACGCAATAAATATTTTTTATGTTAATTGTCAGGTTAAGAAACTCACATTCAATCAAACCTTTAATCTTTTCAAGTAAATTACAAAAATCAGACAACAAACACAGATATCTCAGACTACCTCAACTGTATGTGTCTGGATTCGGATGAATTCCATGAGGTGATGTTGCTTGTACTTGAACACACCAAGTAGATCTCTGCTCATAGAATTCACATTATAGTTAAATGCATTGTTTTAGCTGTAATTCATGTTCAACATTTCCCACCAAAATGGAATAAAAACCATGAATTAAAACATTTGCAAAGCAAACAGGAAAGGTTTGCTACAAGGTTTGAAAGAAAACCGTATGTTTATGTCATCTTTGTGCACATATTTATCTGAAGTCTTTTTTGTTTGGTTATAAAAAATAAAACAAATGTTTACCCTTTAACACATGATGAGTCCATCAAAAATAATGCATGCAGGTAGATGCTATGCATGAATACAACAAGACTATGTTTTGTGAATAAAACACATTTTTAAATTATTTAATGACAAACATTGACAAAATACTTATCATGACAAGAACAAAAGCTTCTACCCCTGAGCTTTGTTTATGAGTTATGATACTGACCACATCATTCCACAGTCTTTTGTGATTGGGGTTTGGGGTTGATCATTGGTTCTGAGGACTCAGTTTGAGAGCATTTATGCATCAACATCTCAATCTCATGGCCTTCCTTGGTATCATGTGCTGGACTCAGCTGCTGTGGTGTATGTTGAACTTTTACCTTAAACACATCACACCTCTCAGGAAGCAGACCTTTGTTGAAGAGCACAGATGTCAGATAGGAGAACAACAATATGGCAGCAACAGCAGACACCATAGAGATGGTCTTCACTGGAGCGTACTGGACATAAACGCCATCCTCAAGGACACATCCTGGGAAACAGAGGACAACAGGAAGTCCTATTGTTGGGACTCCAGAGAGCAGTCTCAGCCCTAGTCCCACCACATAGCCCATAACAGCTCCGTAACCATTGGATATTTTGAAGAAGAGAACGCAAATCAGCTGGGGAAAGATTGCGATGTAGGCCACTTCAGCACTAATAAACCAGAACAATAGGATGCTGTTTGTCTCATTGGTTAGTGAGGTACAAACCAAGCCCATTACCAAGACAGTAACCCGGATCGCCCACTGAATCTCTCTGTCTGACGCCTAGAAAAGAAGATAAAGTGAAAACGTTTAACAGAAAAAAGTAATACTCATAATAGCTTCTCATTTGAACATTTTCTTACCTGTGGCCTTAGGAGTTTTTTGTAAATGTTACAGATGAAGAGAGAAGTTGCTGAAATCAAACAAGAGTCAGCTGATGACATCACAGCAGCAGCTATACAGCCGATTCCGATAACAGAAATGAAGGGTGGTGTAAGGTGTTGGAAGGCAATAGGCAGGACCATCGCTGCTTTGCCACGTTCCATTGGAGATGGGGAACCATAGGATGTCAGATTCCAATCTGAGAAACAGAAAAAAAATTGATTTGAAATATATATATTTAAATCGAAATATTCAATGTTAATTATTGTTAAATAATCTTAAATAAATATTTATATTTTTTTACTCCGTGGTTGTGGAGCAGCAGACAAGATAAGACTGTTTAGACTCAGTGTCTTTTTTCCACCATATCAATGGCAAGAATCAATTCATCGTCCACTTTCATACCTATATGTTTAACAAGTTAGCAAAACTGAGCTTGGAGAGACAACATTCCATAAACTGTGGAGGAATATGATAAGGTGGTGGTAAGATTATTTAAAATCAAATTAAATATAATGTGAAAGCTTTGTTTCTGAAGAGAAGACTGACAGTACCTATAGATGCAGCAGCAGCTCCCACTAGAATAGGAGGAATTAAGAACACGGTGTAGAGGAAGGCTGCGATCACACTTGTCATCTTGGCGGTGTGTAAGGAGGAAGCGGCCAAGGTTCTTTGGTGAAGGCACTGATACCCTACGCTCCCAAGTGACTTAAATAAAAACAAACAATCTGTTACATCTGTAGTAGCGTCAAATTTGTATCAAATAAAAGACAACATTTTAGTATGTCTGCCTGAAGTGGCTAATGTCATATTCTCTGCCTGTGGTCTGTTGTTCCACTAGCTCTGATGCTATGGAGTTTCAAAGTAGGAGACAGAATTAGCTTCATTTTTTAAGGCTCTGTGAAATTCATGTCTCAACTTGACATGTACGCACACATTTACATATTTGCTTGAATTCCTGGTTTCATGACTGCATGAATCCTACCATACATTAAGTGCATAGGATTTCTACAAAATGACTGCTGAAAAAACACATGCTGTTTAGCCTCTAAGTGGCTAAATACACAAATAAAATCATGGCTCTACTGATGAATGAATGTTTTAGGACATGTAACACTCATAGCAGTGTAGCAAGTGTTATCTTACAAAAAATAAGAATTGGTCAATCATGAGCCCAGTCCTCTTCAGTTGTGGTGAACCAATCCAGGGAGTGTGTAGGGTGTTGTTCATCAGTGTCTGGCCAATGTCTGTGCAGCTGGGGTTCATCAGAATAAAGGGAACACAGAGCCACTGCAGAGATAAATGAAAATGTAAGTAAGGAAAAACGCCCGAAATCTGCACTATATAAAACCTATGAGAACAAGGTGCTTACCATACTTATGAATATAAGAATCAGCTGTATTACATCAGTGTAGGCCACAGAGTAGAGACCTCCCATCAGTGTGTATAAGATAACAACAGCAGCAGAGATCCAGACACACGCAGTGTAGGACAAGTTCAGGACTACATTCATTGCTCCTCCTAATACAGAAATTTGTATTTGAATTCTTTGTAGAGGCCATCACCATTATTTCAGCTGTATACAGGCAAACATGTAAAATACTTATAAAAAAGCTAATTATACGTTACCTAAACTAATAAGCGTTGCAGGCACCCATGCCAGTTCAATTAAAACTGAGGGCAATGTGATCATGGCTGTTAGAACTTTTCCATACTTTACATGAAAAGGATCCAGCATGGTGACACAGTTCTGTTCTCTCAGTGGTTTAGCAAACACCAGGCCACCTGGATTTAAAAAAAACAAACAAAAAAAACAAAACAACTGATATTTACACAAACACAAAAGATAAAGAAAAAAACAAGATACATATGATATTTATACAGAAAGCAAACAAATCAGAACACTAACAACAAAAAGTCAAATAACTGCTTTACTGTTCAAATTGTAATGTAAACTTACATAAAAGAAAACTTATGCTGTATGCAAGAGTCACTGTGACTGCCTCGATTAGTCCCATTGAAGGTGTGTACACCATCTCAACTGTGCCGACAATGGTAGCTCCTCCAACCCAGGTAGCTACAGAATGGATCAACATATTTGGTGATTAGTACGTTCACTTGATAATTTAGATTTGTGGTAAATTATAACATAGCATTTATTTACTTACCTTTTCATAAAACCACATGTTTACTTTAAAACATAATTTTAACATTTGATCTCAGTTTTTTTCTGTCCATCAGTATATGATAAACTCTGTTTTTAACCCTGATACGACCAGTTGGAGTATTACGTGATGCACTTTTGCCTCCTTCGAATTATTTTTCAGACCAGGAACATAGCATTAAAGATTGAAGTAGAGCCAAAAAACTCAAACACACAAAATAATGTAAACATCTACTCAATGGCAGTACTCACTCTACGGGATGAACTACTACCTGAGGTAATGGACCTAATCTACAGTCAGGATTTTAATGCCATTGCATTCAAGACAACAAGGTTTATTTTGTCATTTCAGTGTAATCCCCATCTTTCTTTTTATTTCTGAGAAGTACCACATTGTTAATGTCTGTATTATCTCAAATCAGGTGATCTTCAATTATCCATTCTTTAAATTAAAATACAGTTCAATATGATTCTTATTTGTTGTCAAGTTTCCTCACCTGTCATGGTAAAAACCCCTACCATCCAACTGATTCTTCTGTTTCCAAGCAGAGACATCTCCATTTCACCAGCCCCACTTTTCTTCTGCTCCCTCCTTGACTTAAAGGAAGCCCAGATGCCTGTCCCAAGGACCAGCAGGTAGAACATCAGCATAACTATCACTCCTGGGATGTTCATGGCCATGGTGCTGTGCTCCACTGGATTTCACCACAACTGACTTTAAACTCACTGAAAAAGAGGGAGTGTGCATAATTTCTCATTGCCCCTGAGGGGAAGAAGGATAGAATGGCAAACAAACAATGGCTGGATTTTAAGAGGCCATACTTGACTTATAAAGTTTGGGGTTGTGAAAGCAAGCGTCTAACATTACATTAAAAAGGGTGATTACAACAAGATTATACAAAGAATACAACAACTACTACTACTACTACTTCTACAACTACTTCTACTTCTACTAATATTAATAATCTAATAGCATCCTGGCTGAATGATGGTCCAACTGTTTAACTGATGATTCTCAGTGTTTATTTTTCAAACCAGGAACACACCGCAATAGCGGAAAAACAATCACACACAAATACAAACATGAAATGATTTCTCTCTGTAAACTATATAAAACCAACTCCATTGTTTTATTACGTTTATAACAAAGAAACACACGTTACGTGTATATAATTAAAATAACTGAATTAGCCCGATCGCTCTTTGTCATCGACATGGTAACTCTCTATGATGCCAATTAAGCATCCTTTACAACGAAAACAAATAAACACATTATTAGAGGCTATGCAACTTTCACGATTTACATGAACACAAAAAAGATAAAATTATCAAACCTTTTACCCTTCTCGATCAAATACTGGCACTGAAACCCTCGCGGTCAACTTACTGTGTTTAAACGAAACACTTCCAAACAAGTTGAAACACAAAAGATTTAGCCTTGTTAGATCCTTTGAGACTCTTTCAGAATAAAAATTCCGTTCAATCCGTTTAAATATTCAAAATAAAGGTAGAAAATAACCTGGTTTTAAGACAATAATTCGGTCATTTACAATAATAATAATTATTATAGTAATAAGGATAATACTGTTATTATTCTCACCATGAAGGTGATTATTACAATTATTATTATCAAATCGTCACCATAATTTAAAATGTATTTTTGTGAGACAAGCGTTCTCGTAAAGCAGCACATGAAATGCGCATGTGCAGCTTTCTGCTTGCCTCTGATTGGTCAGTTTTGAACTCAGACGGCGGCACAGTTGTTGTTGTCAAGTGACAGAATATACGCGTAGATAAAGTTAACCTCGTTAGGATAAAGGATTTATGTGGATTTAATGTGTCGACGAACAGTGACAGGTGAGTGATTCCGTTACAATACGGCGCGGCTAGCGTGATGAACATAGAGTTTTCGGTAATTATAAGACCTAAATCAAGTCGGGCGAATCACAGCTTACTGTTAGCATTAGTGCATGCTAGCTGCAGATAGAGTCGTCACTGATAGGTAGCTGTTAGCTTCAGCGTGCAGTAAATACATATCAAAAAATTGCATCTCCGTCGTTAAAAACAATACAAATTAGCATTACTGCCGATTCACATTGCAGTAATTTGCAACTCGCAGTGCAACTTTGGTTTATGAAGTCAGAAATTTAGGGCAAAAATCAAAATAAGTACGGTGCATGTGTTGAAAGACGAATTCCAAGTATCTTACTCATATCAGTGTAACTGTTAATTCGGCCGCAACTAACTTCCTCTCTCTCTTTCTCTCTCTCTCTCTCTCTATATATATATATATATATTCGTATCCTCTTACATTTTCAGGATAATGGAATCCTATCTGAACAACACAACTGATCGACAGGAGCAGTCAGAGGTAGACAGTTCAAAGAGTGACAATTCATCCTTAATTGGGTTTCAACCACAGGTAATACCTGCTTCTTTTAAGGATTAAAACAATAAACCATATTTCTTTTGTATAATAACCCATTTTTGTTGCTGTTGTACAGAATTCCAGCTTAGAGGAGCGAGAACACCTTCAGGTATACCTCAGAATCCGACCCTTTATATCATCAGAGTGCAGTAATGGAGAGTCACAGGTAAAATGGCTTTATAATCTCATATCTTTGAATTTGGTTTACTGGTTCTTAACCATTAAAAATTTCATATTCACACACACATATCTATCACAGTTTAGATCCTGATTTGTTCTCAACTCTGCATTACCATGATTCCCCTTGAAAACACATGTATACACGTGTTCCATGTGTGTATTTGTACACAGTGTCCTTTATATATATATATATATATATATATACACACACACACACACACACA
>NC_024318.1:3442583-3450406 GCF_000523025.1 Cynoglossus semilaevis
CTCACATACTGGACAACGTTTCCACTTCTCTCAGGTAAGTTCAAATAAGTAAAGACTTAAAAGAAAATACGTTTTTTTTTTTTTCAGGAGTGACAAAAAAGGGAAGAGAGAAAAGTTGCTCTTTATAGGGATGTCACAATGGTAATCCATTGTGACATCCCTATAAAGAGCAGCCAAAGGAAGAAGACATTATTTTGTTCTATCTGTCTGAACACAGGTGTTTGGTCCTGAGACAACACAAAGGGAGCTGTTTGAAGGCACAGTGAAGGACTTGGTCAAAGATGTTTTGGAGGGAGAAAACTCTCTCATCTTCACCTATGGTGTCACCAATGCTGGAAAAACCTACACCTTTTTAGGTCATTCATTAATGGATTTAATCCCAAAGGATTTTATTTCAACTGCCTGACCCCATCCTGTGTGTCTAACCTCTGCTGTGCTGATTGTAGGTCCAGACTCTGATGCAGGGATTCTGCCCAGGTCACTGGACCTGATCTTCAACAGTATTGACGATCGGGTTTTTACCTCAACAATTGTCAAACCTCATCGCTGCAGAGAATTTGTAAGACTCTCCACGGAGCAACAACTTGAAGAGGCAGCATTCAAGAGAAACTTGTTCAGGCCACTCAAAGAGGTAAACGCATTTCATGGCTCTGTTCTACTTTTTAATTTTGATAATCATAATTGTGTAGACTTAATTTGTTTGTAATGTTTATCTATTTCTATACTACTACATTAGCAGATGTTTCTGAACTTTTATATTGTGTGCTTTTCTATTGTGTTATTTTCTAGATAAATATATTCATGTTCATTATAATGTTCATTATAGCGATAATTAATTTTTTCATTTATTCATCTATTTCTTCCCATTTATTTTTTTCTTTCTACCTACCACAAACCTGTTTTTGTGTATTTCTATTTACTCTTTTACGTGTAAATTGCTTGTGACATTAGAAACATATAATAACGACAGATGAATATAAAGCTCTGCCGTGCGTCCAAACAAACAGAAGTGCTGGTGAAGTGAAATATACATTTTGGAACATTTAATTTCAGAGCGAGAGAAGCAACAATGTCAGCTTCCTGAATTCCACCAGCAAGACATTTCTGGAAGGTAGGTAATGTTATGTGATATCCTACAAAAACGTGTGGGATACAGTGGGATTATTCTAGAGTTGGCAAACTTGATAAAATGTAAAGACACCACAGAGCCTGTCTAGATGTGATTTTGTCATCAACGCCTCCAGTGTTCTACTCTCAATATATTTAAATGTCTCTAATGTTGTGTCACTGGCAGGACCATCTACTTTGGAAATGCCAATAACAGCCGAGGACAGAATTACCCTGGATGTAGAGAGACACACAAAGTTTTCTGTTTGGGTTTCTTTCTGCGAAATCTATAACGAGAACATCCATGACCTGTTGGAGCCGTTACCCATCGGTACCCCGAGGAGAACTATCTTGCGTTTGTCTCAGGATGTTAAAGGCAATGCCTTTGTCAAAGGTGGGAAAACACCATTGCTTTACACTCAGAACTTCAGTCAGAAAGTTTTTTTTTTCAAACTTGGTTATAACTTTTCTGAGATGAGGTGGCCTTTGTTTTTCTCTGTGTGTACAGATCTGCGCTGGGTTCAGGTAAACAATGCAGAAGAAGCTTTCAGAGTGATGAAGCTGGGTAAGAAAAACCAAAGCTTCTCCTCCACCAGACTCAATCAAGTCTCTAGCAGGAGGTGAGGAGCAGTGGGGTCTCTTTTTTCTTTTTTTGTCTGACAGTGTGGTGGAACAGTTAACTCAATATTACAAATTTTAACACAAAGAAAAAAGGTATTTGTCCCAACATGTGCACAACAAAAATGATAACATATTTTCTCTCCTCAGTCACAGCATTTTTTCAATTCGTATTTTGAGGATTGAAGACGTTGCGACCCAGAGGGTCCACACAGTCAGCGAGTGAGTACTCTTTTTCTTTTATCCATCTAAATTTCCAACTTAGACATGTTGTGCATAGTCTATTACGAATGTGTTTTTTTCTTTTTGTGCTTGAGTCACTATATTTTAGCTTAATAGACTGAAGCGAACAAATATAAGCACATAAGCTACATTTAAAAACTTTCTGTGGTTTCTTGTGTAACTTCTTTCCTTTCTTTTTTTTTCTTTTTTTCTTTTAAATAAATTGTAATCTGTTTGTGCGACCTTGCTGGCTCAGAACGATGTGCTAAGACACAGAACATAGGTGAGCGTCTGAAAGAGGCTGGTAACATCAACACATCATTGCTTACTCTGGGAAAGTGCATAAATGCTCTACGGCACAACCAACAGGCCAAGTAAGCACTTATCACACTTTTTGTAGCAAAATATCAAAATGTTATCAGCTTACATTTCTTTCAAGATAAATTCTCCGCAAAGTCCAAAGTCAAAAAGACCCACATTTAAGTTGTTACATTAAAATTAGACATTATTTTAGGCAATTACTTTTTTTTTTTTGTAATCATTATATTTCTAACAAATTAATCAGTCATTAATTAATGATTTGTATTGCAGGGGAATTTCTGGTTTATTTATTTAAAGTAAATTGCCCTTGCCTAAATTTATATTTAAAATTAACTTTACATTGGTCCTAGTATATATTTTACATTTCTTTTGGATAGGTCATTAATCTTAGTTAAAGTTACTGTTTTTAAGCTGTGAACAATTTCACAGCTTGACCCTTTGAACACCTGTGGCGACACAAGCAGATAGTTTACAGACACAGCTGTCAGTAGAAACTATTTACAGCCACAATACCATGTTCAAGTACTATCTCCTTCAGGCTGTTTTTTGATTCTAGAATGATAAAACAAATACCTGTACCCTGAAAGGTACTTTCAATTTTAAGCAAATTTTCTTCATGTTCCTCCACTTTTTTTTTGTGCTTCCACTTTTAGTTAATCTGGTCCCACAATGGTTTCCTATTTCAGTTTGAAATTCCTAGATGTCTGGGAGGCTTAAAATAACCACCGCCCTCATCTGTTGTGTATGTTACAAAAGACACCGGCACATATGCAATTTACTGACACAAAGACTGGCTCATTTTCAGGCTCTTGCAGCACGTTCCTTTCAGAGAGAGTAAACTCACACACTACCTCCAGAGCTTCTTTTGTGGCCGTGGCAAAGCCTGCATGATCGTCAACATTAACCAGTGTGCATCTATGTATGATGAGACCCTCAACGTCCTCAAGTTTTCTGCTGTGGCGCAGAAGGTGCGCATCTTGTTCTCACTCTTTTTTTTTTTTTTATGAATTGAATGAATGACAGATCAAACTGAACTCACCAGATCACTGATTCTCTTCCAGGTTGTTGTTCTGACCACAAGGCTCCTCACAGTCAAACCTCAGAGTTCTGCCACTCAGGTCTCCTTTGGGAGGGATTTTATGCCCAGCAGCTGCATTGAGAAAAGAAGGAGCTCTCTGATTGGCTGGGAGAGCAGTCTGGAGGATGTTCAGGTTAGCTCCACTCATGCTAACACTTAGTGAAAAGGAAGTTTTTATTAGTTTGACCATTAGTTTCCTTGTACAGGAGGACTTAGGTGATGAGCATGAACAAGATGGCAGTGCTTTGATGGAGGACACTTTGGATCTCAGCCAAACTGAAGGCCAATGCACCGAGGATAAAATACTCATCAGTAAACACACACACCAGGTTGGTTGGTTTGTGTCCGTTAATAAACCTTCTGATTTTATATCACAGTACTGCGATGTTGTTAATCGCCTGCTGCCAGTATTAGGAACTTAATTCTTAATTTGTGAATTGTGACCACATGAGGTATGGCTGAGTCATTGATTTGTGGATTGGTGTAAGCTATAATCTCCATGGCGTGAGGTGTTAGCTGCTAGAGAAAAATCTTTCTCGCCGAGTAAAAGGTGGCATCCAATTCCTCCGACATCAGAGACTTAAACAGACGGTGCATGTTGTTTTGCTCTGTTCTTCAGAAGCAGGTGGCGCTGTTGAATCAGCTGCAGCATCAACTAAAGAAAGAGCGAGCAGAGGGACTTCTGACAGAGGCTCGAATCAGGGAGGAAATCTGTGGAGAGTTCACCGAACTGATCGCTACTATGCAGAAGGACTTCAGGTAAAATTTTTCTTATTTGTCCTTTGATATTTTTTTAAATTACATTCCTAAACTTATTGAAAGAAGAATACCATCAAGATCTAAAGATCTATTTTAAAAACACCTGCTAAATTTGTTTGGTACAGTGACCGTCTTGCAAGGGAGAAAGAAATCCTAGAGGAGCGAGCAGAACACAGGATGGAGATCTTCAAAAAAATGATCAACAACATGACTCCACCAGTAATCAATCAAGACACAGATATGGTATTGAATCTTTGACGTGTATGGTTCTGCTGAAAATGTTTTGCTTGAGCTGGAATCTTTGCATTGCTTTGATGCGATGTCTGGTTTGTTAACGTGTGGCGTTCACACCTAGGAGGAATTGTCTGCACTGGAGAAAGAGAAGAAAGCCAGAGCTGACGTCCTGGTTGCTTTGGAATTCCAGACTCAGGGCAAAGAGGAGGCATTGGCCACTGTTAAGGAGCTGAGGAGGGACAAGAATGAGGCACAAGCTGCTCTGGAAAAAGAGAGGAGTGAAAAAAAAGATGCTAATTTTCTTCTAGAGAAGGAAAAGAAGGAGGTTATCAGGCTCACTGAGGAGAATAAAGTGATTCAACAACAAGTCAGAGAACTTAAACAGGAGATCAGAGATCTTTCTGCCAAACAGGACACAGCTGAGCACCAGGTGAGTCACATTTTTATCTTTTTGCCTTCGTTAAATATTTATTAACTTAAAAAATTATCTGATATGTTCCAAAGAAGATAAATGCTAAGTTTAAATGAGGTTGAAGTCAGAAAACTATTTTCTTAACACACTTAACAAAAGAAATACAGGGTCCTTAAGTATTGTTGTGAGCTTTATCAAAGACATTTTAAAAAGTCCTGTACATCCTTTGAAAAGGAGGTTTACTATAATAAAAAGCATTACAGCGCTTTGATGGCTTTGATTAACCTTGAAGTGTTTTCTCTGTTATGATGTGCTCAGGTGACCTGTGAGAGAGACAGAACTGCTCAGACATTAGTCCAGTTGCACTCTGCTCAGGAACAACTTGATCAACAAGCAAAAGAAATCCAGGAGAAGAATTCGCAGATTCATCTTTTTATGCTCAAGGCTGAAAATGCATCAGATCTTAGGAGGAAAACAGCTGATGACAGTCAACATTCTGAGTCAGCAGAGTTGAGATCCCAGCTGGAATACAAAGAGCTTGAGCTGGTTCAGATCAAAGAGGAATTGAAGCAGATGAAGGAGAAGCTCGACCAACAGCATAAAGAATCAGCTCGGGAGTTTGAAGACCTTAAAACAAAGCTTCAGAATCAGGAAGAGAGTAGGTCCAGGCTGGAACATATGGAGCATGAGCTAGTTCAGGCCAAACAAGAGAGGGAAAAGGTTTGTCAACATCTTGATGCTTCAAATCAAGAAATTATGGAGCTACGAAAAAAGCTGCAGGAGCAAGAGAACATCAGGTCCCAGCTGGAACACCAGGAGCTTGAGTTATCTGAGACTAAGGAGAAGCTGGAGCTGGTGAATGAGATGCTCTGTCAACACCAGGCTCGGTCAAACGAACAAATCAATGAGCTGAGAACAAACCTTCAGGAGATGGAGGAGATAAGATCTAAGCTTAAAAATCAAGAGCTCCCTGTTGAGGCCACCGAAGAGCTTGGGAAGATGGAGAAGGTCAGTCAACAGTGTGAAGAGTCAACCCAGAAGATTGATGAGCTCACAGCAAAGCTTCAGAAGGAGGAAGAGAACAGGCCCAGGTTGGAACAGTTAGAGAATGAGCTGGCCCAGGTCAGACAAGAGAGGGATGAGGTCAGTCGACATTGTGAGACTTTAACTCAACAGATCAATGAGCTGAGAACAAAGCTGCAGGAGGAAGAAAAGATCAGGTCTATGTTGAAACATCAGGAGCTCGAGCTATCTGTGACTAAAGAGAAGCTGGATCAGGTGAATGAGATGCTCTGCCAACAGCGGACAGAGTCAACTCAGAAAATCAGTAAGCAACAGGAATCCGAGGAACAGCTGAGAAAGAAGCTTGAAGAACAGACACAAACCTGTGACGAGTTGAAGCAGAAGCTGCAGAAACAGCAGGTAGAGTCACAGAAAGATGTGGATGAATTGAAACACAAACAAAAAGAACAGCAGGAAACATCTGATGACGTCATCAAAGATTTAAAGCTGCAACTTAAGGAAGCTCAGCTCCAAGCTTCCTCCACCGCTGCTGCTGCTGCTGCTGAGGAAGAGCTCAAAAAGCTGAACTCTGAACTCCAAACTGAGGTTTCTTCCCTGAGGTCCAAGGTGGCCTGCATTGAGGAAGTGAAGGATGAGGAAAAAGGCAAGACGTTCCCAGAATCCTCTGAGCTGCAAAAAAAACTTTTGGAAAAGGAGGCAGAGGTGACAGCACTGCAGAAGAGCCTTCGGGATGTGGAGGAACGCAAGGCAGAAGAGGAAATGCAAGCCGTTCAGGAGGCCCGACGCAGGGAGGCAGAGCGACGTCGGGAGCTGCTTGCCGTGGCTCATGAGGCTATCGCTCAGAAGGATGAAGAGCTGGAGAAGAAATCAGAGGAAATCAGTAGGTAAGGTTCACACATTCACAAAAACAATATGATCCATTAGTTTTTGTCTCTGTCCTTTTTATTTCCTTCTGAGTATCATTTCATTTAATTTTCACAGACTTAAGGAAATGGCAAAGCAGGACGCGGAAAAGGTGACAAGTCTCAATATTGATCTCCAGAGGAAAGAGGAAGAGACATCAGATGTCAAAGAAAAACTTGCAGACTACAAGAAGCAAATCCAGCAGGTTCAGAAGGAGGTAAAGCTTTTTGGCTTACTTGTGATAGCCTGTTACCAACAAGAAACCAGAAGTTTGTTTAAAAAAAAAAAACAACTCACTCTCACACAGTCTTAGATAACAGTTTCATCAAATGTCAGCATTTTCATTAATTTTAACAGATTATGTAAACTCAATTTCTTTTTCATATTGACTTATGGGAGAGAGGTTTATGGTTCGTAGACATTTTATAATTTATTATTTTTTCTTTTGAGTATTTTTTGGGAAAACAGATGGGATGCCACTCTGGCTGTAATTTAGTTTTTTATGTGTTTTTTGTGAAGATTTCAGCCATGAGGGAAGAGGAGAAACTTCTGAGGCAAAAACTGAATGATGCAGACAAAACCAAGAAGCAGCTTCAGTCTGACATTGCCAACAGAGACAGAACCATTCAGCAGCTTAAAGGGGTGAGATTTTACTTTTTCTTATTTAAAAAAATGACTGATTGACTAACATTTAAATTGAATACTTTTTTTTTTTTTTTTTACTCTAATGAAAAAAATGTTTGTTTTTACTTCTTGCTGCATTCTTTTATGTATATTTAGTATAATCAGTCTTCTTCTTCTTCTTCAGGAACACTCTGCTCACCTCAAGTCCGACCACACGCAGGAATTGTACCAGAAAGCTTGTAAAGGTGACAGGCTTATTTTGGAATTTTAAACAAATGTTATTTCTTTGTGTACATTTGTGCCTGAACATTAGTCCCTGTCAACCTGCAGACCTGGAGGCAAAAGAGCGTGTGATGGAGGACATGCGTTTGGCTCTGACAGAGCAGGAGGAAACACAGGCCCAGATGGAAGAGATGCTGGAGGAAAAGCTCGGCCTTATCCAGGAACTTACTGATGGTGAAAAAAAAACAGAGATGTAGTCTGCAGACTGAACATAGACCATATTTAAACATTTCTTTCATT